>NC_143478.1:27103140-27285501 GCF_027475165.1 Benincasa hispida
AACACTTCTTCAACCAGAGATTTGAGGTAGTAATGGAGCGCATTGATGATATTCAATGCAGTGCTGCCACATCAAGAGGGGCACTAATCAACATGCAGAGCAACATTTATAAAGTCCATATGCACCAGAGAATGATTGCAGAGCGTAATCAAGAGTACTTCAACTTTCTCACCACATATCTTCATGGTCTGATGGTGCCTTTACATCTCCGGCAGCACTTCAATTTTGAAGAAGCGCCTCCTGCACCACCTCAAAATTTGCCTCCAGACTCGCCAGCCCCTTAGCAATAATCCTCCTATATTTTTTCTCTTCTATGCGACTATTATGTATTCTTTTAAATTCATTTAATTTTTAATGAGTTAATTAATTCTTTGATTCTTGTACAGGCACAAATTTTTGTATTGCGTTAATTTTTAATTAATTGTATACTTTGTCAATATTCAATACAATGAGTACATATTCACTCCATTTTTGTCTGTGCCTTTTTCTTTATCATCCTTTGTCAATACTTGCGATGTTCTCAATCTTTTACTTTTATGTTCTTCATTACATTGCTATGATGTAATATATGTTTGTACTTAGAAACATTTCCCATATTTAGTAAATTCTGACTAACACTTAGTTAATTCTTAGTTTAGCAGTACTTTACCTTTTATCTTTCAAAGTTCTGCTCAAACCTTCTTTTTGAAATTTTCTTCTAAGTGTTTGTCTAGTCTCTCCAAACAATGCAATGAGAACCTTGCTCATCTTTAAATTTGGGGGTGGGGAAGGTCTGAGCAGATGAGATCAAGAATATGTAGTATTTAAGAAAAATGCGTCCATTTTCTTTCCAAAACAAAAACATACAAATCTCCAATGTCAGCGCAAGGGAAATCCTTAAAAATATTCCCAACCTAATAAGAGTTTAGTTGTGAAAGAAGCCTGTTCGTAGTTAGATGTTCATATGACACCCATAGGAGCAAGCCAAAACAAAGGTAGGTTCAAAGAACAACGCAATATGAAAAAGAAAAAAAAAATACATGAGACAACTCCTCTGAAATTCATGAGTTAAAGTTGAAATTGGCACACAACCGTAGTTGGATGTTCGCATGACACCCGTGGGGACAGGCCAAAACGAAGGGTGTAACCATGACCAACAGTCTCTAATAAATGACGCAAACGTTTTGACCACCGCATATAGATACATCGAGTTGTTTTGACAAAGAAGAGAGAAACATTCTATTTTGAAAAATTAGAAAAGCATCTTTGAGCAGAACTTTGTTATATAGAAGAATAAAATAGGGCTTGTTAAGAATTAGCAAGGATAGGAAGAAATTGCGATGTCAAGTAATGTGCCTAAGTGTAACATTCGGAGCAACCAATCGACGCAAAAATATAGTTTAGGAATTAAGCTTTATTGCCTAAGTAGAAGATATGCTTGAGGACAAGCATATATCTAAATTTGGGGGTGTGATAACTTGTAGAAATACAAGTTATTTATACTGCCTTATCTAGATATTGTGACTAAAAGAGAATAAATATGTGTCAATTGTATGAAAATTAGCTTCGAAATACAATAGTTATGAATTATCGCAATTACACCCACTAACATCTTTAAGATGGAAAAAAGGAGATTTTACTCTATTTTGCAGGAAACCAAGTCACCGCTTGCACTCAAGGCTCAAGAAAAACTGATCAACGCATCTCTGTCACATTGCGCCCATCAATCAACAATGAAGAGACAATTAACGCAATGATAGTGAAATGTGATGGTCGATCCATAGCTGACTTTCAAATGCATGCGGTAATAAAAACAAACACCGCATGCGAACACTCGATCAAAAGATGCAGCTGAGCAACGCAAAAGCGGAGGATTGAGACACGTGTACAACTAATGGTTGTGCAGAATTGACGATCTGATTGCATAACAGAAGGAATAATATCTCTCCATCTTCGAAATTTCCATAACAATAAATGGGGACCACAAAACCGGAGTCAAAGATCCTCAACTATAAATACCCCATAGATTTCAGGAAAAAAAAATGCTATGGGATACAGGGCTAATTACTGCTAAAGTGTTGAAAGGAAAGGCTGAGCTGAGTGATTAACTGAAGAAATCCGCAAAGAAGATGAGACAAGGCCGAGAGGTGAGTCTCAGTTCTATTCTGTCGAATACCCACAGAGAATCTGTGCTGAGAACCCTGCTACCGGTTGAGCAAGCTTAAGAGGGAAACTCAGCCATCCATCTGATCCATCCAATCCGACAAGCAGATCTCCACCCAAATCGGTGCCCAGACGTTGGCACTTGTTTGTATCTGTTCTATCTCTTTTCATCATTGTATTTCACTTTCTTTATCTCTTCATTCACACACCATGTATCAAACGCTTAATAGATATATTAAATATTTCGATTACTTTCATATTCCATTTTCTGTCTACTTTCGTTTCTCTGTGAATCACTTTCTCCATGATGTCTTCCTAATCCCTGGGTGGTTAATATGAATTAAACGAGTACTTAACTTGTGTTAAAGAGTTAAATGCGTTTAACTAAGGCATGCTAGGCGGCATCTTCACCTATGAGAGCAGAAGTGAAAATGCCATTCTGATCTATCGAAAGAAGGTTAGAAGAATGAGTTAACTAAAGCGTGTAGTACTTCTAGACATGGAAGCAACCTTACATTCATTACGTTCATTTCTGACTCACCATAGGCATGTGGGAGCGCGATCGATCACTGAAAGGTGTACACCAAGAGAAAAGCGGAACCGTACTTATAACTTCAATGCAATTAAGAAACTTGAGTTGTTTATATTAGTTATCTTTCTCTTTCTGTTTGTACATAAGACTTGCCACCACATTTCATGCTCTTTGCATAACCTTCACAGCCAGCCTGGACCCCAGCATCTTGTATCATGAAGCCTGTATCTTGTATCATCTAGCTTAGGTTTATTGTATTTATTTTATTATCGCATTTTACTGCTTTGCTTTACTTTACCGCAATTTTATATACTTGTACAAAACACTCTTTAAAGATTGAAAAACCTGGTCGCATATACCACGAACATACCACAATAACCACAAACAGTCCCTGTGTTCGACCTCGGATCACATGGAAAAACTTGCGGTAGAATTACACTTGGTTCCAATGTAAGGAAACTTGTGACAATGCAAGGCATACTACAAGAATATTCATAAGTAACGTATATCTAGAAGTAGTATCACATATTTATCCAAGTGCTTAAAGAATAAATTTTGTGTTACAAGTTTATGGCGCCGTTGCCAGGGTACTGGTAACAAGGACATGGACTTGTTCAGTCATTCATATCCATATTTGTATCAGCGCATTGTTTAAGAATAAAATTTTCATTACAATCATCCATCAGGGGGTTCAAGATATTTAATAATTGATGGGGAATCATATCCAACATATATTTCTAATCTCCTTTGAGGACCCATCTTAGTGTGTTGTGATGAAGCAATTGGAACATATACTGCACATCCATAAATTCTCATATGAGAAATATTTGGCTTATGACCATAAGCTAATTGTAATGGCGAGTAATTATGATATGATATTGGCCTAATACATACAAGTGACATTGCATGCAAATAGCATGTCCCCATACAGATGAAGGAAGCTTAGTTTTCATAAGTAATGGTCTTGCAATTAATTCGAAACGTTTTATAAATGATTCTGCTAAACCATTTTGTGTATGAACATGAGCTACATGATGTTCAACACTTATCCCAATTGACATACAATAATTATCAAAAACTTGGGATGCAAATTCACCAGCATTATCAAAACGAATGGTCTTAATTTTATAATCAGGAAATTGTGCTCTTAACTTAATTATTTGAACAAGTAATCTTGCAAATGCAAGATTTCGACTTGATAATAAGCACACATATGACCATCTACTTGATGCATCTATTAATACCATAAAATTTCTAAATTGTCCACTTGGTGGGTTAATAGGTCCACATATATCACCATGAATTCATTCTTAAAATGCAGGTGATTCAGTTCCCACTTTAGCTAGTGATAGTCTAATTGTTAATTTGTCTTGAGAGCAAGCATCACATGATAATTCATTAGATTGAAGAATCTTCTAGCTTTTCAATGGATGTCCACTTGAATTCTTAATAATTCTTCTCATCATTATAGACTATGGATTACCCAATCTATCATACCAAATAGAAAATATATTTGGATTCATGAACTTTAGATTCATTGTTGTATATGTTTCAATTACTTGAAAAGAGTTTCTGCTACTTCATCTTCTTCCTCACAAGAACCCTTAATATCCTTCACCAAATTCACTCAAATTCGAGTTCCACCACTCAAATTTAAGGTTGAGAATAGTATAGAGGATCTCTTGGTGGTTCACTGTAGATTTGGAGCTGATTTAGAGTGAAGAGCAACTTGGATTTGGGAGAAATCATCAAAAGTATGTTCTTCTTGAAACCCTCTTTTGAATTTATAAAATAGCATGATTTAGAACTCAAATTAAATGTAATTAGAGTGCTTATCTATTCTGATTGCTTTTGATCCATGCTTGTGTATTCTATCATTACTCGTATATAAGTATATGAGTATAATATAATCCAAAAGATAAAACAAGAAACTTTTCCAATATACGGTTTTCATTTGAGACAGTAGAGATAACATATAGATATTCCACATTATTCTTACTATTAGTCTCAATATGATATTCGTTGCATCGTATATCTTTAAAACTTAGAAGATTTCTCTTTGATTGACTAAAGAACAATACATTGTCAATTGTAAAGTTTGTTCCTCTAGGCAAAATACTAATATACTTTTCCAAAACCTTCGGTCAAGTTTACAGAACCTGATATTGCATTTACTTTTGCTTTCAGCATTATCAATTTGGAAAAGTATTTTTTTATTTGTAAGTATTGTGTGTGTAGTTGTACTGTCTGCTAAACATAGATCTTCTTTGCTCATTTTTTAATCACCCAACATACGAAAGTGATCCATATTTCTTCATTGAAAGAAAATAATTACATTAAGAACAGGAACACTTAAAATATACAAAAGTTACTAAAAAAATGAAGACAGATAAAAAAAAAATAACAACAATATTAAGTCTAGATATTCTCAAATCCAAAAGAAATACTTAATGTTCCATCAACTGTGCCAATCTTCTCTTTGGAAGATTCAAAGAAGTCCGCCACATTTAAATTTGTCATAGGAGATGGTTCAAATATGTCAGTGTTTTGGTATGCGAAATTTGCTTCTATATTTTTCTCTTTTTCCTTCAAAGAAGCTTGATTGAGGTCATTTTGATGTACAACAAGTATGTGACCAATGCCTAGTCATTCTGCATCGAAAGCATTTATTTTCAACATTCTTTGAACTTTTATCTTGTGGAGTTTTTCCTTTGTGAACATCATTTTGTGTGGTTCTTTTGAGATTTGAATGATTAGAACGAACACCACGAAGATAATAATTATTTTTTCTTCTGCCACAGTCACGACCTCAACCACGATTATTAACATTCACAACACTCACTTTAGGGAATGGTGTTGTTCCAGTTGGTCAAGATTCGTTATTCTTTATCAATAAATCGTTATTTTGTTCGGCCATGAGAAGACATAAAATTAGTTAAGAATATTGTTTACAACATTTTCTTTCGATATTGCTGTTGTAGGAGCATATTCGAGACATGAAATATAGAAAATCTCTTCTCTAACATATTAGCATCATAATTTTCTCTCGGCATAACAACAATTTTGAACTGATTTTAAATAATGCGAAATTGTAATCACTGATTTAAAATCTTGTAGCCTTAAATGCATCCGTTTATAACGAGCTTGAGGAAGAATAACTGTTTTTTTTCTCTTTTTTTTTTTATGATCATACCTTTCTTTCAATTTTTTTCACAAGATACGGGGATCTTTTATTGTAAGATACTCCATTTTTAATCCCTCATGGAGATGATGACAAAGAAAAATCATAGCTTTTATTTGTCCTGACTGGATGTTGTATTTCCTTCTTTAATTGTTTCTCCTAAGTTCATAGCATCCAAGTGAATTTCGGCATCGAGCACCCATGACAAATAATTATTACCATTAATTTTATGGGCTGCGAATTCTAATTTTGTAAGGTTTGTCATGACAACACTATCACAAAATATTATATTTATATTAGAAATTTAATATGTACTAAGTACGTAAAAATCGACTTACTTTTAGGACCTACCTTCAGCGGTGGAAGTAACAAGAGATCGTGCTAATAACGTGTTGTGTAATTGAGGAGTACAACAAAGATGAAGAAAATAAAATAAAATAACTATAATAATATGAAATTTTAGTATAAATTTGAAGTGGATTTCTCACCAATGTGTGTGATTTTAAGATCCACCAAATACCATTATGTATAGTCAAAATGGCAAGTAGGATGTGATCTTACATGGACACCAAACATGAATACTACAAAACACATGGACAACATGAAAATTGACACATAATTTTTAGGACACTAAACAATGCATCTATTTATTTTCATAATATTCATAATAACATAAGACTTTTGATATTACAAGTAATTGTTTTTCGTCAAGCTAGCCAGTGAAAAGAGACTTGAAAAAATGGGCGATAGATTTTGGTTTTGTTAATGGAATAATATAAATATATATAATCATGAATCATGAGCAATTGCTTTGTTAAACAAAAATATAATTATTAACTTAATATGGACACTTTTTTTTCAAAATTTGAAAGATTTCAATACATGTTTTCCTCAAAGCAAAATAATATATATTAAGGATACTAAATTTTGCTTACGTATGTATTGTGGTAATGATTGGATCATGTCTTTAGAATATGGCTGATGACTAATTTATAGAAAATATACTTAGCCTTAACTAACCTCAGAGAAAAAAAAAAGATGAAGAAGAAAACTATTATTATTATTTTTTTTTCCCTGAAATTTGACTCAGACTCCAAATCTATGTAGATATATTTGATTGATTTGGGTTTAGGTTTGATTACTTGTAGTTATAAAACACACATATATATAGTTCAACTGATTAGCATATAATTTTGACCAAGAAATAAGATGTTTGAATATCCATAAATTAATTTAGTTTATAATTAACATGACTTATGTTAGATGATATAATGTTATATTTGTCTTCACCTATCAACTTAGACTTTTAGGTCAACTGGTGATTTAAGAACTTATAATTTGCTTTTCAACCTTTGAGGCTTTATATACACAAAGTATTAAAGCTATGAGCTCAAACATTAAAATAATTTAACTTTAAATTTTAAAATTTGATCCTTGAATTCTTAAGAAGTAATCATTTTAGTCGCTTAAAAATGAAGGGGCGAAAATTGTCACTTTTTAAAAATATAATGATCAAAATGAACATTTTTATAGTATAGGGACCCAAAGTTAAACCAACGTTCAAAGTACAAGAGTTGAGATGAATATTTTAAAAGTATAGATACGAAATTGAACTAAAGCAAAAACAAAAATATATCGATCAATGTAGTATTTAAAATCTAATACATAATAATTAAAAAAACTTATGAAACATGTCTATATATTCTTAAAAGAAAAAAGAATGAACATGATGGTCGGTCAAATGGACCTTCAAAGTTTTGATCGAACATTTTTGGTTGTAAAATTAAAAAAGAAAACTATATTCATATATACAAATTTGGGGCGGAAAAAGAAACTTTATATTTTTCTTATTTTTTCATTTATTACAATTTCTATTTTAAGAGTTTCATCATCATACGTTTTCCATTTTCCATTTTAAAATTTTTAAATAAATAAATATTAGGATTTAGTACAAAAAGTTGGCCGTACTTGAAATTCTGTAAGTTTTTATAAATACAAAAAAGGGCTTGTATATTTATATTTAAATATTTCACTTGCATTATTTTCATTTGTACTTTACATAAGTCAAAACATAATTTACCATACATGTGGTTTTAAATAATTGTTTAGACACATAAGGCATTCGTTGAATGACTTTCTAAGACATTAGTTGACTAAATAGGGATTTTTTTAATGCAAAGTTAAGCATTGCATTAAAATAAAATATAAATTAAAAAAATAATAAATTACGATTTTAGTTCTAAAACCTTCATATATCGTAGGTTGTCTAGTTCTCTAAAATTAAAAAACCTACTTAGGTCGATTTGGTAATTATAATCGAGTTTGTGAAAATTAAGTCTATTTTCTCCCCCTTTCTTATAAGGATTTTCATCTTTAAAAAGAGTTTAATTCTTATTCAAATTTCAAAAGTAAAACAATTTTTTTTAAAAAAAATTACTTTTTTGAATTTTCAAAACTTGACTTAATTTTTTAAAACATTGGATAATAAAGCGAGATATTTAGAGGTAAAATGAATGCTTATAGGCTAAAATTTAAAAAACCAAAAATCAAATGATTACTAAAGCCCCATTTTGTAACCATTTTTTTTTTTAAATTAAGCCTATGGACACTACTTCCGCTTTCAAAATTCTTTCTTTGTTATCTTCTTGGTTTTAAAAAAAAAAAATCAAGTTAAATTTTGAGAGCTAAAAAAAACAGCTTTCAAAAAGTTATTTTTTATTTTTGAAATTTGATTAATAATTTAACCATTATACTTCAGAAAGAGACACATCATTATAAGAAATGTGGATAACACAGTCTTAATTTTCAAAAATAAAAATAAAAAACAAAATAGTTACCAAATGAGACATAAATAAAATCTAAATGTTTTGGTTAAAGAATAAAGAGTCGATTTGTTTTAAAGAAATAAGAGAGACTTTGTCTCCGGAAGTGATCCAATTCCTGAAAATATCTAGGTTAAAATACTATTTTGGTCTAAAAATTTCTGACTTTGGTTCATTTTAGTTTATATACTTTCAAACTGTCTATTTTGGGCCATACACTTCTAAAAATGACTATTTTGGTTATTCATTTTTATTTTTGTTTTATTTTTAAGGAACCAATATGGTTTACTTTTTAAGAGTATAAGAACCAATATGAACTAAAATTGAAATTATAAAAACCAAAATGAACATTATGAAGTACAAACATCAATAAAAAATATTTTGAAATTACAAATATTAAAGTAAACTAAAATTAAAAATACAAAATAAAGAAGAATTTAACTCAAATATTTAGGGAATGTCATATAATTTTATTAACCAATCTTAACATCGTTCAAGATAAAGAGAATATTTGAAAAATGTTAAAACATACCGGATGAAAAAATTACCCATAAATATTATTAATTAAAGAAAATAATACATTTTTGGTCCCTACATTTTGATTCTAGTTTCTATTTGGTCCCTAGTTTAAAATATTACATATTTAGTTCTTAAATTTTGAGTTTTATTTCAATTTAATCCCTAAATTTTAAAATGTTACAATTTATCCTTGAGATTTGAATTTTGTTTCAATTTGTTCCATGCATTTCAAGATTTTGCATTTTTAACTATAATTTTTAATTAAATACTCACTTTCAATTATCGATGTCAATAGAAGTGAAATTTTTTAAAAGTGATGAAAATAGTGAAACTTAATTAATTATAATTTTTTTAACGGTTTTTAATTTATTAACATAAATTAATTCCAAAAAATAAAAATGAGTATTTAGTAAAAATTTGAGATTAAAAGTGTAAACCTCGAAATATAGGGACCAAATTGAAACAAAATTCAAATATCAAATATAAAATCGTAATATTTTCAAAACATAGGTCTCGTCAAATACATCTGTCTTGCTTTGTATGAGTACGTAATTTCTTTGGTCCAAATTCTGACTTTTTTTATTTTTTATTTGGTCAGACTTTCATCAAATAATAAACTCCAAAATTAATGGAAAAAAAAAGAAAAAACACCCACGTGTGTTTCATTTCACCCATGTTCAAAAATATAAATTCCGGCTCTGACTGATAAATTCTATAAAAATATGGGGTCCTCCTGTAATTAATGTGAAATATTTGGGCTCCTATGCTACTAAAATAATAATGAAAAAAACCCTTCTCACGTTTTAGTTTTCTAGTTTTCAATCTACCGTCCACTACTCACCTAACTCTTTCATAGGGTGAAACACACAAAGATAATATTAAATAGAAAAAAGAGAAAAATAAAAGCTTTTATTCTAAAAAATTTAACATAATTGTTTTACATGTTGAACATGGATATGAGAGGTGAATTGACACATTTTCATTATTTAATAAAAAAATGATGAAAAGTAAAAAAAATAAGCTATAACATGTCACTAATTTGAGTATAATATAAATTATAAGCATTTTGATTGGTTTAAAAAATATAAAAAAATTATTCACTAGTTTAAATATATTTTAATTTTTTTGTTATTTTTATAATTTTTTTTTTGTAAAATTGAGATATTGATTTCATCGACATCCACATTTTAAACTTTATTATTTTGTTTTGTTTTATATTTTCTTAGAAAATGTTGAATCTTTTTTGCTCCGTTGGTTTAGTCATTTTAAGCAACACACAAAGTCACATTTCTGGTTTTGGAAATAGTGTCTATAAACTTAATTTCTAACAACAAAAAAACTGAAAACTAAGGCTCCAATTTGGTAACAATTTGGTTTTTAAGTTTTTATTTTTAAAATCAAGCTTATAGACACAACTTACACGTCTAAAATTCTTCATTTATTATCTACTATTTACCAATAGTTTAGAAAACCAAGCTAAATTTTGAAAACTAAAAAAAAAATTAGCTTTTAAAAACTTTTTTTTTTTTTAAATTTAGCTAAGAATTAAACCATTATACTTAAGAAAGTTGCAAATCATGATAAAAAATTGAGAGAAAATAACTTAATTTTCAAAAATAAAAAACAAAAAATAAAATGGTTATCAAACGGGTCTGAGACTTTTTTTTTTCTTTTGTTTTGTTTGTTGGGTTGGTTTAGTCATTTTAAGGAAAACACAAAGTCACATTTCTTGTTTTGTTTTCTAAATTTTATATGAATTCTTAAAAGTTTTCCCACACAAAAAAAAAAGTTTAAATTAAAGGGAAAAAAAGAGATTTTTCTCCCTTAGAAAAGGGTATGGACCCAAATTATTCTTGGAGCTTCCCTTTTTTTATTCTTGTTTGGGATTTTAACGATTTATAAATTCATGATTCACTTGAGCAATGAACTTATACCATTGATCTAAATTGTGTTTTGATATTTAAAAAGATGGTTTATAAACTATACTTTGTCGAACCATTTAGATTCTTTAAAATTAGTTTAGACTAAAAGTAAATCGGATATATTCATTGAGCCAAATATAAGGAGAAAATACATAATTTTAGTTAAATTATATCAATATCCCTTAATTTTTGGGTGAGTTTCACTAGATACCTCTAAATTTTTATTTTTATCATTCAATTTTGAACTTTTTTTTTTTTTCAAGAAATATATCATTTGCAAGTTTTTTTTAAAAAAAATTTGAAAATTGGCACGACTATTCATGTACAGTTTGACCTATGCAATAACGGAGAAATTTGATTGTGTGCAAATAATTTTAACAATAACTTTTTAGAAGAAATAAATAGTAGTGACGATCTTAATGTTCTATATAGTAGTAAATAATATCAAGTTCGCCTTCTAATTTATACACATCAGTTGGTACATTCATTTCCATTCTTTATTTTCATGAAAAATAATTTATAAGTTCTAGATTCTTTTTAAGAACAAACTTCAACGTTCAACCGTGAAAATCAAAGTTCATGAATATTTTATATCGTTTAACTTATAATTTTTGTTTGGATTAATACAATTGTTTAAGATTTCACATCCTTAACCTAAAACGAAGATGAATTGGTTAAGATAATATACATTTTTTTCAAAATTAGATTAGATATATTTATCGATGCTCTCCATCTCCACGTTCTTAAATTAAAAAAAAAAATTATTTAAGATTTTACGCTTCTTTTACTTAATAGAAGTTCATTAGACAAATAATTTACCACCCAAAGAATTAAATTGAGGATAGGTAAAAGGTGACAACAAAATATCAAAAGTCAGCTTGAAAGCTTCATCAAATTATTAGACAACATTTTATAGATTTTTTTCTTAGATAGGAATATTTTAAAGAGGGAATTTTTCTTGGTGTGCCATATGTAAGACTATTATTGATTATTTGAAAAGTCAAGTACAAGAGGGAAATCATCTCTCAGTCAAAATTATACATTTGTGGACACACACGCAATATTTTGTTCAATGATTAAAAGTCCAATAACAATATTGATTGAGGAAATAAACAAGAATATTGAACAACACTTCATTGTTTTGATGTTGTGTTGGTATGTGGGGATGGCCTTTTGCTTTTTGAACAAATCCATCACATCTTGTTAACTTGAGTGTTAGCAGAGAAATATGTTGATAGAGTTGTTAGAGAATTTTTTGCCTCAAAACATGTTAACAACATGAAATCTAGCTCATTGTTTTGTCTCTAATCTTGTCTTTGCCTTGCATTGAATTGTCTTGTAATAAGAATTCATGTGGGGGCATGCATGTCACTCCATTTCTAGGATATCTTTATATGTTTAAACATGACATTTTTTTTTAGGGTATCTTTATATGTTTAAACATGAGAGGAGAAACCGAAAGTAGAAAAAAAGATCTAGAGCCCCATTTGATAATTATTTAGAATTTTTTTTTTAATTTTCGATTTTTGAAAAATTATACTTGTGTTCTCGTATTTTTCTTTAGTAAGTTTATCAACTTCTTCGAAAATGATTTTTTTTTAATACATCAAGTGAAAATCTAAGCATTTGAATCTCCTGATTCAATAGAAGAAATATATGTCAATTACTGTCAAAAAATATATTTGAAGTTTAAGTCAAATTTGAAAAATAAATTTAAGTTTTTGAAAATAGATTTTTTTTTCCTTCAAATTTTTGTTTTTTTTCAAAGGTAGGTGATAAAGAACGAAAACTATATCAGAGAGTATCGGTGTTTATCAACATAAATTTCAAGAACAAAAAACTAAATGTTTAATGAAAATCAAGCTTATAAATTACTCTTCCTCTTATGGAATTCTTTGTTATGTTATCTATTTACGAACTATATAAATAGAAAGTATGTTCTAATAGCGTTCTTTTTAAAGAACAATGTGATTATGCAAATTAAGAACAGATTTAGTATGAACCAACCGAACTTGAGCCCCCTAAACTTTATGGTCCTTATATATATATATATAACTGACATAATATCAAAACTATTAGTTAGCTACTAGTAAATTAGCCTTCTAGTCTCTTTTAGACCTAGGTTCAAGTCCTTTGTCCACAAAATTTCTGGAGGATCGGTTAGCTTGAATTTTTTCCTTAAAAAAAGAAAGAAAGAAAGAAAACTACTGTGTAAAAAAAAAATCAAAACAACTTTCATTTTCTATTTTCTGTTTTTCTATTTGTTTTTTTTTTTTAAGAAAGAAGTAAATTTGGTAACCAATTAACTTTTATGTGTATAAAATCTCAGAAACGTTTCTAAAATTTATATAGAAAAACTAAAAACAGAACTATTTGGATTTTAAAACATTTTTTAAAATTCGTAATTGTGTTGGGGCGGGGGAAGGAAGGTGATCCACTCACGGTTTTTTCTTTTCTCTGGGATTTTATTATTATTATTATTATTATTATTATTATTATTATTATTATTATTATTATTATTATTATTATTAATCTTAACGGGATTTTTGTTCCTCTCTTTAATTTTATGTGGTTTTGAGTTTTCTTTCCTTACTGAATGTCGTTTTAATATTTTAAATTTTATTCGAATAAACTACATGTATTTTTTTTTAAGAAAATAAACTATATGTAATTAATATCATACATAGTATTTCTATAATAATAAATAAAATAGCTTAAATTCTCTAAAATATACATGATATTTTCTATACTAATAACTATGTGTGATCTTGAGCATTTTTTATGTTATACTTTCGATTTCGAATTGATGTTATGACCATATTTTATAGCTAGACTTCGAACATACTTTATCAGATTTTAGGTATTTTATTTTGCTGAATTTCCTAACTAATTTTTGGATAATTTTATAACTTGCTTTTGAGAATAATTTTTAAGTACTTTCATCACTGCATAATAAAATCCCCTATCATTATCAACCTTAAGGTCGTTGATAATTAAGTACTAATCCAATTCATTTGTTGAAAATTAAACATGTTTTAATTAGATAAGTTATAGATAAATTAATTTATGAGAGTTGGAAAAATTAAAGGAGGAGAATTCATTAAGTATGTTCATGTAAGTGTTAATTTAGTAAAGTTTCACATAAATTAAGTGTAGGACTTTAATTTTCCAGTGTATGTTTAATTAGGGTGTGAGTTATGAATTTAAATTTGTCCATGACAATCCTTTAAATAAGATTGACATTTACATTGTTGATACAACCAAGTGTATATAGAAGAAAACACAAAGAGAGTTCAACCAAGTTTGAAGAGTCTTTCAATTAATAGTGTTTTTATTTCCTCTCATATAATCTTTTGTTCGTTATTTATTTGTAAGTGTCCATCACACGCTTCCAACAAAGTGATATTAGAGCTTGAGATTGAAAACTAAGAATTTTTTTTTTGCAAATGACAATAACAATTTGGTTTCCTTCCAAGTGCCTCGACTTATGAAAGAAAATTATAATAGTTGGTGTATTCATATGAAAGCTCTACTTGGTTCACAAGATATATGAGACATTGTCAATAATGGTTATGAAGAACAAGAAAGTGATGCAGCTTTAAATCAAGCTCAACGAGAAACTTTGCAAAATACATGAAAGAAAGACCAAAAGGCTCTCACCATCATTCATCAAGCCATCGATGATCTAAATTTTGAGAAGATTTCTATAGCAACTACTGCACATCAAGCATGACAAATTTTGGAGAATACATACAAAGGAGTAGATCAAGTCAAGAATGTTTATCCCCAAAAATTGAGAGGTGATTATGAATCACCACATATAAACGAGTCTGAATCGATTCCAGATTATACTTCAAGATTGCTAGGCGTAGTAAATGAAATGAAAACATATGGTGTGACAATAAATGATGAGCAGATAGTAGAAAAGATACTTCACCCATTGGATGAAAACTTCAATTTCACATTGTAGCTATTGAGGAATCAAAAGACTTGAGTACAATGTTCTTTGATCAACTTATGGGTTCTTTATAAGCCCATAAAGAGAAGCTTCTCAAGAAGAATAAACAAATAATTGAACAACTTTTTCAGTCAAAGTTACAGTTGAGAGATAAAGAAAATAGCCAAGAAAAAGGCAATTGAGGTCGACATGGTAACAGTCGTGGACATGGTGATATCAGAGGTCGAGGTCAAGGCAACCACGGTCAAAGAAAATGCGATGAGAGTAATCAGAACTCAAATTCATCAAGAGGTTGTGGAAGACAATTATTTAAGGTCAAATGGAGAAAGATCAAAAAATGAAAGAAGGTATGATAAAAGACAGGTTCAATGTTATAACTGTTATAAATTTGGCCATTATTCCTGGGAATGCAAGAATAAAGTAGAAGAAAATACAAATTATGCTGAGAAAGATGAAAAAAACAGTGGGTCATCTTTACTTCTAGCATGCAAAGATGAAGAAATATGTGAAAACAATGCATGGTATCTTAATAGCAGTGCAAGCAATCACTTGTGTAGATGTAAGTCAATGTTTGTAGAACTTGATGAATCCGTTGGTGGTAATATCATATTTGGTGATGCCATAAAAATTCTTGTTAAAGGAAAAGGTAAGATTTTGATCAACTTAAAGAATGAGAAGCATGAGTTTATCTCCAATGTTTATTATGTGACTGATATGGAGAATAATATTTTGAGTTTGGGATAACTCTTAGAGACGGACTATAATATTTTGTCAAAGGATTGTAGTCTTTCAATAAGGGATAATCGTGATAATATGATTGCTAAAATGCAAATGATGAAGAATAGAATGTTTTTATTAAACATTCAAACTAATGTTGCTAAATGTTTGAAAGATACATCTTAGATTTCGCAATTGAGATTTGGGTATTTAAACTTTGATGGCTTGAAACTATTAGCAAGGAAGAACATGGTGAAAGGACTACCATATGTCAAACATCTGAATCAATTTTGTGAAGGTTGTCTTTATGTCAAACATCTGATTAACTAGTAACTACCGTGGATGATCCGTCTTCTCCACTAATGATTTCTATTAAAAAAAATAGTTTATGAAATATAAATAAAGAGATATTAAAAAGTATACTTAGATTGAAAATATTGTCTGACTTAAGCTTTTCAATACGTCGGTTGTTATCTCAATTGTCTCATCTCTATGTATAATTGTTCAGAACACATCCAATTTTGTGTACAAACAAGAGCTTTAACCATTTTTGAAGACAATGTATTTCGATATAAGTCTAAAACCCAATCTCCTGTGCTGAAAGCGGACTCTGAAGTTACAGTTGAGATAGAAATGGAAAATATATCCTTAGCCATTTTTTGCTAGAATCGTGTACTTTCCATAATTTGCTTTCCACCATGTTAAGATGTCAAATTGACTATCTACGAGGGGATAAACTGATACTTTAGAGTCTTTGATTTTTCACATGGATCAATGATATACTTATCGAACTCGGTCTTACTCCCTTGACTATCTTTTTTACTCAAGTGTTCATCAAATCTATAATAATTGCAAGCAGCTCGAGATTTATCATCTTTGTTCTTCTCCATCAAATTTTTCAATTTCTCAATTTGATTTGTTGCACTATCCTCCTCCTCATCAACACTTTTATACTCATTATACATTCTTCTAATCACATCGTTAATTTTTTTTTCCCAATTTCATTTGCCATCTCTTCATTATATAAAGTCATAAGCATAAATATCACAAATTCCAACTTATAACGAGGGTCTAAAACAACCGCTACATAAAAGAAAATTTATCCTATCATTTTCCTTCCAATATTTGTCAAATTTTGCTTCCATTCTTCTCACCATGGCAGACAGCAAATGATTGTCACATATTGAATAATCTTGAAGTTTTTGTTGAATTAAACAAATTTCATGGAAATAGAGATTTGATGTTATAATCAATGAAGCAGAAATTTCCACATAGTAACATCATGAAATAATTTTAAGAACTTGATTAAAGCATGATTATCCAATTTTCATTCATAGTAGGACCACTTCCTTTTTTCTTATTGTTTTCCAAAAATTTCAAAGCATATTATTTAACCACTTCCTTTTTTTTTTTTTTTTGTTTTCCAAAAATTTCAAAGCATATTATTTATCCTCCACTTCTAATCTTTCAAATTCTTTTTGAAATTTTTCAGCAACATCTAACATAACATATGTAGAATTTCATCTAGTAGGAATATTCAAACAAAGTGAATTTTTACTAGCTGTTTTCTCATTTCTCACGCAATTTTGAAAAGTAGCTAGGCTAGATGGTGAAGATCTTATGTATCGAATTGCATGCCGGATTTTAACAATTGAATCATTAAATTCTTTCAGAGCATCCCCCATAATAAGATTAAGAATATGAGCACAACATCTTACATACAAATATGAGCATAACACTTCCTTTTTTTCTTGTTGTTTTCCAAAAATTCCAAAGCATATTGTTTATCCTCCACTTCTAATCTTTCAAATGCTTTTTGAAATTTTTCTGCAATGTCTAACATAACATATGTGGAATTTCATCTAGTAGGAACATTCAAACAAAGTGAAATTTTACTAGCTATTTTCCCATTTCTCATACGATTTTGAAAAGTAGCTAGGCTAGATGGTGAAGATCTTACATATCAAATTGCATGCCGGATTTTAAAAATTGAATTATTGAATTCTTTCAAAACATCTCCCATAATGAGATTAAGAATATGAGGACAACATCTTACATACAAATATGAGCACGACATCTTACATACAAATATTCCCCCAATCCAACAAACATTTCTCAAATTTTTCCCCAATGGTTTCTCCATTATGATTTGGAATCAAGCAAAATTTAATTTTTTTTTTTAAAATTTCAATTATCATCCATAAAGTGTGTTGTGTGAATCATATAACTAACATTTTGAATTGAGGTCCATGTGTCTCTTGTCAAACTAACCTTCAACCATTTCTTCCTAATAAATTCTTTCTACTTTTTTTTTTATCCATGTAAAGTTGAAGACAATCTCTTGTAACTGTCCATCATGATGGCACAATAAATATAGGTTGCAAAGTACAAGAATATTCACGAAATCCTTCCAACTCAATCACCCTAAATGGCATCTCTTCAACAATAACAAAATTTGGACGTGCTAGTCTATGTTTCTAGGCGCTAAAAGTTGTGGCAACCAAACTAGAACTTCATTATCCTTCATTTTCTGTTTTTTCAAGAAACAATAGTTCTTTCTTAGAGTTTTTAAAAAACACGTTTAAGAGGAGATGTTGGAAATTAAACATGTTTTAATCAGATAAGTTATGAGAGTTGAAAAAATTAAAGGATGAGAGTTAATTATGTTAATGTAAGAGTTAATTTAGTAGAGTTTCACATGAATTAAGTGTAGGACTTTAATTATTTCATATATGTTTAATTAGGGTGTGGGTTATGTATTTAAATTTGCCAATGACAATCCTGTAAATAGCACTGACATTTACATTGTTGATGCAACCAAGTGTATAGAGAAGAACACACTAAGAGAGTTCAATTAGAAGTGTGAACCAAGTTTGAAGAGCCTTTCAATTAAAAGTGTTTTTATTTCCTCTCAAATAATCTTTTGTTGATTATTTATTTATGAGTGTCCATCATACGCTTTTAACATAATGAAGTTGGCACTGAAAGATTATTGGAGTCTCACATGTTGTATAGCAAATAGAGACTAACGATTAATATTAACTTTTGTACCCTGAAAGTGAAGTAGTTTATTGTTAATTCCTTTTATGTGCTCTACATTTGTTTCTTTGTTTCTGTGCTCTGCAAATAGAGAATAACGGGTGGAAGGAGATGATGGAGAATAGGGAAAGGAGAGGAAAAAGAGAGGGAGACCATATCATTAAACAAATAATATTAAATTAAATTTTTTGTTTTTGCCAAATCAGCTAGCTAACGATGGTTACGTCATATTTCTGTTAGTCAATAAACGGTCAAGAAGTCTCAAGGACCATTTAGAATTATTTCTCAAACCTCAGGATCAAAAATGTTTGTTTTTAAACTTGAGGCACTAAATAAACATCAACTTCATATCTTAGAGATCAAAAGTGCATTTTGCCAATAATTTTTAGTACCTTTCATCAGGGCATAATAAAATCTTTTATCATACCAAACCGAGCATGGCTAATTAGCATATGAGTGTACTAAAAATCTCGTGGTTCGTGGTTCGAATCCCCCAACTCTCAGTTGTACTAAAAAAATCCCTTATGATTATGGTTAATATACATTAAGGTCGATTGTTTTGTAAAAATCCAAGATTCCCATGTGACTTGCTTCTGGATTATCCTATAGCAATGTAAGATGTTAAAATAGATATTGCTCGAGCATCCTAGAATACTTATATGAAGACAACTAACCAATTTTGGAAGTCATTTTGAACCATTATTTTTATTTTTATTTAAAATAAATCAATGTATATATGCACTAAAATAACATCCATTATATTAATTTCCTTTGAAAAAAATAAAGTTAAAACTGAATTAGTAATTTAATTTATTTTATATTTTAGAAAAGCCACAAACTAATATATAAATAATTTGTTGCACAAATAACACATATGATTATAAACTAAAATTGACATATTGATATAATGTTAAATAAATAAAGACCAAAATACGAGATATAAATTTAAATTACATTAGACTAATAAGTAAAATACTTAGAGATTGTAAAAGCATTATTAGTATATCATATAAATTTAAGATATTTCCATATGCAAATCCAATAAAACAAATATATTATTATCACAATATTCTCAAGACAAGTGTCAGATGTCTATATTTCTATCTATGATTCAAAACATCTAAGTTTTCGATTATTTAAATTTTTTTTAAAAAAATAAAGAGCTCCCAATAGTCATATAATTTATTATTTCACTAATGGAGAGTGTTCATGGATTGATTTGTGTTGGTTAAAATTTTCAATCAAAATTGTACGGATTGGATTTTTTTTTTCTCAAACTAATAGATATTTTGAATAACCCATTATTTTTAAAATATAACCATGAAGTAATCTTAATCATTATTTTTAATTAAAAATTAGACATGGACATCCAAATTTTGAACAACACTATGGAAACAATAGATTTTCTGTAACTCAAAATCAAGTATGCATTTCTAACTTTGAACATATAGTTCACTTAACTTGTACATATATTTTCGATTCAGTGATAAAAAATTATAGTAAACTAAAAAATCAAATAGAGTTGAATTACGATCGCGTTTACGCTAGATGAAATGTAATCCACTTATGGTAATCTAAAAAGTAGGTCTCAACTAATTACATTTTCTTTTGTTTATTTATATTTTGTAATTGTAATCAACTGTGAAGCCTACCTCCAAACTTGTAATCAATACCAACAACCTCATTGAGCAATGGAAAGTACTTAATCCAATTGTGTTTGAAAACTACGTATTATCTTTATCATTATCGTTATCAATATTGTTACTATAACATGATGAGAATTATGAAGAATATATCACATTTATAGTTACCTTTATCAGAATTTTTTTAAAAATAATGTTATTTTAATATTTATTGACAAAAATGGGGTTGGTTTGAAACTATTGACAAAAATAGGGTTGTGAAATCGTGGACGGGGTCCATGAATTTTGAGTCAGCACATAAATAGTGTACCCGTCCACGATTTAAGGCTAAATCGTGGCCACGAATTAAGGCTATTTTTTTTTCACATTTTTTGCTTCTTTTTATATTTTTTTAGCTTTTTTTGCATCTTTGGAGAATCTTTTAATGTAAAATTCAAATTTTCAAGGTCGTAAAATAAAAATTGAATCAAATTTCTAGTCCCCAACTTCTGTCTTCTTTATTTTTTTTTTAGTGTTTTTTTGTATTTTTAGAGAATCTTTTACTGTGAAATTCAAATTCTTAAAGGCCTACAGTCCCCAATTTCTGTTTTCTTCTTTTATTTTTTAGTTTTTTTTTTTGCATTTTCGAAGAATCTTTGACGGTAAAATTCAAATTCTTAAAGGTCTAGGTAAAATAAAAATTTAATCAAATTTCTAACCACGAATTAAGGCTAAATCTATTTTTTCACATTTTTCCCAACTTCTATCTTCTTTTATTTTTTAGTATTTTTTTGTATTTTTGGAGAATTTTTTTATTGTGAAATTTAAATTTTTAAAGGCATTGAATCAAATTTCTAGTCAGGCAATCTATTTTTTTGGTGAAATTCAAAGAAATTTGTTCCCCTTTGTATACATAAAAATCGTGTACCAGGTACACGATTGGTAAAGTAAATAGGATAGATTCGTGACTCTTAACAAATACGATAAAAAAAAAAAACAATTTAATTACGTTTGCTATTTAGATCAATTACGATTAATTCATCAATAGAATCTAATTACGATTACACCGATTTTCATTAGAAATCTGTGACCTACATCTTATCAATATCTCCCCTGGCATGACATTAAAACTTAAAATCAGACCCTAAAAAAAAATAGAAGAGAGATTATTTATCCATATCAGGTTTTTTTTTTGAAAAAAAAGAAAAAAGAGGAAAAAAAGATCTAACAACTCTATGATGAGCCACATTTTTTTGGCTTGAAATGTGTCAGCCTTATGTGGAAAGTGCAAAAGGAAAGATTGGGACGGCTGATGGGTGATGATGGACGGTTGAGGATTTTCGAATGTTCGAGGAAGGAAGTGCTCTGGTTTGTCTTTTTCTTTTTCTTTTTGTTTTTTTGTTTTCTTAAAAATAATTTATCTGATGAAAAAATTTAAAAAAAAAAAAAAAAAGAAAAAAAGAAAAAAGGAAAAGGATTGTCTTTTTACCTTTTCAGGATACACACAGTGGAATGTGGAAACTCAAACCGTGTTGGCTTTCAAACCCTAATTCAAGTACTCATCCATATATCCCTCGTGGCACTCTATTACTAAATCCACTCACTTCTATGGATTGTGTATTGAATTAGATATTTTTTAACTCTTAAAAATATGTGCATTTTTTAAAACTATTTATAAAGATGAGACTTTTTTCTCCCTTATTGGTTGTGTTTCTTCAAAAATTTAAAAAAACAATAGCACCATTATCACACTCCATCACCAAAAATAAGTTATAATAATCATCCAAACAATGTACACAGAAAGAGTTAGAGAGCAACACAAAAGATGAAAATACAACAGGAGAAAGGATTATAGAAATGCCTTTAGAGCTGTTTGGCGTACTGAGTTATGTTCATTTATCTAGAATTTATGTTTATAGAGTTTATAAGTTTATGGAATTCATATATCTGTGTTTTGAGTGTTTGGGATGCTGAGTTCATATGTCAAAGCTACGTAGTGTAATTTTTTTTAACCTAAATAATCTACTTTTTATGATGATTATTTTTGTTTGAAACTTTTTTATTCATTAATTCTACATTCTTTTTTATTAAACTATAGATAACACTTTATTTTATCATTTTTTAAGCACACATGTATTCTTGGGAGTATTTGGAAAATAGGATTTAGGATTTATTTTTGGGTCATGCATTTTAATTTTTTCTTAATTTAAGCGATTATTTTACAAATTTGTGCATATGACGTTTCTATTAAGTCATTTTTATTTTAACACTTTTGACAAAAGCTTTTTACATATTCATGTGTCGGACAATGTTTTTTTCAAAAGTGTTTTTACATACAAGTTTGTTTGATTTTTTACATGATAAAAGTGATTTTTTTAATGTTAAATTACTATAAAGAAGGATTATAAAATACTACGAGTTAATAAAAAAAACCATAAATTCAACGTTTTGATAGAACTTACGTACTTTTGTGTCAATAAAGGTGTTTTTATAGACAGTTTTATGTGGCAACTTAAATATATATATTTATTGATGTTTTATATGTATTTTAAAATTAATAGTTATTTTTAATGTAAATCCCTAAACTTCTTTTACTAGTTAATTATGTTTAAGTTCTCCAAATTATGTGTTTAAGATGTGTATTAATATTAATACAAGTGTAAGCCAAATACATTTAATGAATGGTATGTGCAATGTTTAAAAGAGGAAAATCTCCTAAGTGTTAGGAAAATATGCTCTCAGGTTGTAAGAACAATCGACACATAGGGAATTTTAGAGTTTAAACAATGGGAAGTTAGGCGTGTGGCAAGTTGGAAGAGGGCAGCAAAATATGCTAAGTGTGGAATGTCAAGCTCTCAGGTGAAGTGGAAAGAAGTTAACACTTAGAGAAAATAAAGGATTTCGTGTGTTGGAGCTATGATGCGTCATGCGGCCAGTTTTGTTGAACTATGCGGCCAGAAGTCCAAGAAGGGGACATTGTGGTTAAGTATAGCTATATGGTATGAGGAAGGTCTTGGAAGAAGTAAGTTGGCTCTTGGGCGAGGAGGAATGCCTGAGGTTGGTATAGAGAAAGCATGCAACCAACCTCGTATCAAATGGTAAGGGTTGTGGGAAATTAAGGCAACGATAGATCAATACGTCGAAAGTATCGTTCAGAGGATATGACAATGAGTAGAAGTATGCGATGACCAGGAAAAGGTTTAAGTGGCTGCAAGCCATGAGATGAAGTTAACCTGGGGAGTTTAACTTAATTAACTAGTAAGCAAGCCAAGTGGCGGTCTTAGAAACGCCAATTAAAAGATTAGCATGCCAGGTAGCATTTAATTTAAGTCGGATACTCATGCAAGTCTAAGTATAAATAAACCTTGTAAAGAAGGGAACTAATTTGCCAAAATTTTCCTACACCTAAGAAAAAAAAGTGTTGTTGCAATCTAAAGCTCAAAAGGTGTGAAGAACTCTAGGGCAGGCTTAAGGGAGAATTGAGAGTTTTTAATCGACTCAAAGGGAGTTAATGCTCAAGTTCTAAGGAATATGTTTATGAGTGAATTCGTTAAAGAAAGTTTAGCTAGTGAATGCTGGAATTATAGCTATGGAATCTGGAAATTTAAAATTTGAAATGATATTGCAGATGAATAAGCAGGCAGCTACATATGAAGAACAAGCAAACAGTTGACCAGCTGATGATATGCGTTGATGCGTGTGAGCATAGACAAAGTATTTACAACCAAGGAGATTTGAGTACATCGCATATTGGACGTTCATCGCATATGCTAAGAAAGGTGTTCCAATGCTTACTCGAGCACCTTGAGGATGGATTGCCAATTTTCAACCAGGTTATAAGGTAAGCTTGAAAGGGAGCTAATTATACTGACCAAGAGACCTATCCTTATTTTAGGACAGACGCAAATAGGAGAGGCTTACAAACCCCACGGATAAGTAGCTTAAGACAGTGAGTGACTAGTTTTCAAAATATTTGCTAAGTGTTTTACTTATAAATTTTCAACTCATAATTGTTTTTACCTTAATGTTCTAGTGCAAGCTTTCAGTAATGGAAGTCGAGTATGAATGCATGATTTATGTTTTAAGGAAAACTTTCACATGTAATTTCCATGCGTTCCGCTTGAGTTCTATGTCATGACTTAGCATTACAAATGAGCTATTTACTGATTTCCGTAAGCTTGATAAGTGTGTTATTCTATGATGTTAACATGAATCTTAATATGTAAAACCTACTCCTAAGCTTTGTACCAAAGGTATGATAAGATACCCAATTATATGACAATCCTTGCTATTGAAGGTATGGTAAGGTAAGTAGGATCCTCCTCATTTCTACGTGCATGTAAGATATCTGATATCGATGTTGGTGAGATCGAGCAAAAGGGCTCTCTCTCAATTAAGGTTAGTGGGGATTGAGCAAAAGGCTTTCCAGCATGTTTAAGCAAAGGAGTAGGAGAATTTTACAAGATATGTGGATGAGTTTTAAATCATGGTTACTATGCTATGATTTCTTTTATTTCCTAATTTTTATTTTTGAACCCTGGTATGTGAATGTGAATGTTTTATTATAAATCTGTATATATTATGAGTTATGAAAGCATGTTTTCTTTAAAGAAGTCACTCACTGAGCATTTCCAACTCACTTTTTTTTAATGTTTTCCTTCCCAAGTAGTGGTTGACGTCCGAGGCCTAACAATTCTGTTAGTCAGTCACTTCTCAAAACCTTAGAAAAATTGGAGCTTAGGTGACTCATAATGTTTTGTTAAATTTAGTTCTTATGTTCATGTCATGAGAAACAGGGTAGAACTTGTGTCGTACTGGTGCTATAAATAGGCTTGGTTTTTCTGAAACTGTTTTATATGTTGAAGTTGATATACTGACTAGTAGTGATCTGCATGCTTTGAGCTGTTGCTAAAATGGTGTGTTAAATTCTGAAGAATTATAAACTGCTAATCAGGTTTAATAGATGCTAAAGACATAGGTTCACTGGAGTATGTTGGGCAATGTTGTCATAAGAGGGTTGGCAACTGCTGTCTTTCCTCTTTTCGGATTAAGAGAGTAATTTGGGGAGGGATGTGACAAGTTGGTATCAGAACATAAGATTTTGGGAATAGATTCATGCATTATACTAGGGGCATGTGAATAATATTATGAGCATAATAATGTATATGTTATAGGAACTAAGCTTCGAGAAAGTGATGGGCTGATTTGGTGGATGGCTGAAAGGGATCGTGACCCTATCAAAGATCCCATAGCTCGAAGGAATCCAGATTTAGTTAGTTTACCAAATACAGGAAGCTACATCTGAGGGAGAGTCTAGTACCCTTTAGGTTAGAACAAATCCTCAGATGGAGGACAAAGTCTTATTGACGGTTTTATGTCACGAACGTCAATAAAACAAAAAACTTATGTGTCAACAAAGCCCAGATTTGTAGTATTCATAATTTAAAATAATGGTCGCCGTCTAAGATTGCCAGAGTTGACTATCAATAGTGGTGGTTGGATGTTGCTGAAGTTGGCCGTAGGCGATAGTTGTCAAAGTTGTCCGTCGCAGTTGGCTATCAGAGGTCGTTGCCAGAGTTGGCCATCGAAGGTGGTTGCCAAAGTTGGTCGTCGAAAGTGGTTGCTGAAGTTGAGCAACGAGGCATCAATAGTGATGAGGCCTAAGTGCACTGTT
This sequence comes from Benincasa hispida, assembly GCF_027475165.1. NCBI lineage: Eukaryota > Viridiplantae > Streptophyta > Magnoliopsida > Cucurbitales > Cucurbitaceae > Benincasa > Benincasa hispida. The sequence goes on from NC_143478.1 coordinate 27,129,269, forward strand.
GGTGGAAATGGTATAAAATGTTGGTGACATGCGAAGTTAGCCTCCCAAACAATGAGTTAAGTTCATATGTCAACTCATCTCATCTCATCTCCTCATCCCCCAAACACTCCCTTCCAGTTCAACAAAATTATAGTGACATCATAATTACAAAATAAGTGGTCAAGGAATTATAATTACAAAAATGTAACAAATATTGAGTCATGTTGATTGAAGAAACGTAACAAATTGCTTTTTCTGAACAAAGTATTAGAGGTTAAGGAGTTAGACGTAGGTGCATTTGGACATCTCAACTAGGTTGACACATCCATAGCATACTCATAAATTTAAAAATATTTTTCCATACATGTAAACATTGAAATATATTCTTTCTTGTTAAGACTTTAGATTAAAATGCTTGTATTTTTTTATTTAAAAAAAAGTAGACATAAATGGAAGTTCTTTTATATACTTTATCAGAATTGAATAAAAATTTTGAAAAAAATTAAAAAAAAAAATACTAGGGCCAAAATCAATTTATATTCCTAAATTTTAGAAGTTGTATCAATGTTAAAACCTTGAACTAATAATTGTTATGATTTAAACCTAAAATTATTCTAATTATTCTAAATGTATCAATTTACACATTCCTCCAAATTTTAAAATTTTAATTGATATAAATATTAATTTAGAATTTAATAAATTGATACAATCCTTATTATAAACATTTTTAAATTTTAGAGATGTCTAGCTATTGGATCATACAACTTAAAAGTTCAAACATTAAACGTATAGTTTTTAATAGTAGATATATAATAACATGAAGAATAGATATCAGTAATGAAAGGGAGATGATGAGGTGTTAAGAATGTATCTATTTAATAGAAATATTTCGATGTACTTACTGATTCACCGTCCGTATCCTTTTAAAAAAGAACATGAAGAATAGATATGAATTGTAGTAGTATAGAACCATCAATGGTCTTTCGTACCTTGCTCTTTGTATGGTTATACTTTTCTGTGTGAGAATTTGACCAGCAAATAAGATGTGTGGTGAGCAAATTATTTTTAAAAGTCAAATTGGAAAATATCAACCAAATGATAGTTATTTAAACTAACAAAATCTCTACCTATTTAATTTATCTATTTAATAACCATTTGATTTTTGGTTTTTTAAAATTAAACTTATTTCTTTTCAATTTCTTACCATGATTTATATCTTTCTTAAGTAAAATGGTTGAATTCTTAGCCAAATTCTAAAAACAAGTTTTTATAAACTACTTTTTTTAGCATTAAAAAATTGGCTAGATTATGAAAATATTGGTAAAAGAGTACATGACAATGTAAGAAATTTAGTAAAGAAGTGTTTGTATGATTAATTAATTTTTAAAAACTAAAAACCAAAAGTCAAGACCCCGTTCCATTTGGTTTTTTTTTTATGTTTATAAATTAAGCCGATTTCATGCACATTTTTTACGATTTGCATCTTTCTTAATTATAATGGTTGAATTGTTAGCTAAATTCTAAAACCAAAAAAATATTTTGATAGCTACTTTTTTTAGTTCTCGAATTTTGACTTCATTTTTTAAACCATTGATGAAAAGTAGATAACAAAGGAAGAAATTTAGAGGCGAAAGTAATCTCTGTTGGTTTAATTTTCAAAAATAAAAACAAAAAATAAAATGATTACCAAACGAGATCAAAATAGCTACTAAATAGGATTTTGGCTTTTATATGTTTTTAAACTTAAATTTATTAATACTAATATTTATCTCCATTCATTTTCCTTTTTTCTAAGATTTTTTTGGCTATTCTTTTTAGGAAGATATATTTTCAAAATCGAAGCTAAAATTCAAAAGCTAAGTTAAAATAATAATTTTTTGAGAAACTTTTGTTTTATTTTGGATAAGAATGTAATATTTATTTAGGTAAGATGAAAATTATCGTAAAGAATTTTGAGAAAATAAGTATAATTTTTTAAAAATAAAAAGTCAAATACTTATCAATCCCAAAAGAGTTTTTGGTTTGTCACCCACCCAAATAAAAAAAATAAAAAATAAAAACCGTAGGAACTTTAACATTTACAATTTTAATATTGAATGCAAACGTGTATGCAACATTTGGTTATTCATTATTTCTTAGTATAACTCATTCATTTGGATTGTTTTTATAGTTCAATAACTATATATTAGTGGGCTAATATAAAAATATGTTAATTAACATAAAATATATACTTTCGACTTGAGATTTCGACTAGGTAAATTCAAATATCCTATCCTGCACTTAAACTAAAGAATTATTGAATGGGAATCAAACCATCAACCTTCAAAACGAATAAGATAATTTGTACCATGTTCATCAATTTATTTATTAGTATAACTCATTAATTTTCAAAAGAATGTATATTTAACAATGTAATAAATATATATGATAATCAAAGGTTATTGTACTTTTTTTAAAAAAAAAATCAACCCATCATATGATAGAGATCAAACTATACGCATTTGAGATCATAACATATATCTTATCCACAAAGCTCTATACTAAAAATAATAGCTTGATTTTTAGTTTTTTTAAGTACAATAACTTTGAAGATAGAGTTAAAACCTTCAACTTTTAGAAAGAAAAGTCATGTCGTCGTCAACAATAATAATAACTGTTATTATTAAACAACAACAACGATAATAACTATTATTATTATTAAACAACTATTTATACTCATATCAAAGAACTATTGCCTAATGGAAGGTTGGATTAGCGTTAATAATGATGATATATGCAAGAAATTTATTCTCTTACCTCTATAATTCTAAACAACAACATTATTATTATTATTAGAAAATTTTTCACAGATAGAAAAAATGTCAAATTATTTATAGAAATAGCAAAAAGAAACATTAATAGATATTGATAGACTTCTATTAACCTATATCAATGATAGACTTGTATCAGTTTCTATCAATGATAAACTTCTATCAATTTCTATCACTGATAGACATTTATAGACTATCTATCAACCTCTATTAATGATAGACTTCTATCAGATTCTATTACTAATAGACAATAATAGACTATTAATTTCTATCGATGATAGTTATAATTAAATTTTACTATTTGCATAAATATTTTTTCTTATTTTTTTATTTTTGAAAATTCCCTTGTTATTATTATTATAGGGATGATAATAGGAAAAAGGTTTATTGTTTCATATTACATTTCCGTTTCGAACGAAAATCTACATGTATGATAACCCTTAATGTCAAAATTTTCTCTAATATTATAAATAGCACACAAATTATCTAATGTTCTCATCCATTATTTTCTTTGTCAATTTTAAATTAAGGTCAAATTTGCCGTTGTTTCCAAGTGACATTTTCTCATCCATTATTTGTTATTTTACAATAATATCAATTATTATTTGTGATAGCAAACTCTTGTTGTATGGGCCTACATTAAAAGATGTGAAGCACGACATTTAAATATTGAATTCAAATTCAAAATTTGGAGTTAGATTATTGTTTTCTGTTGTCTTTTTCTGATAGCTTTCATTTAATTCAAACTTTCAAAACTTGTGCGAAGTTTGACTTGTTTATTTGTAATTTTTCATAAATGTTTGAAAATCATTAATAAAATATAAATTTTTTAAAACTCACACAACCATCCAACTTTGAAATGGTGTGACAATGCTACGACACGTCATTTTAGATTCTCAATTTCTATTTAAAATTATAAAATATTTCTAATCTAGAAATAATTAGATTTGAAAGATTTACTTAAAGGTTTTGAATATGAATATTTTTAAATAAATAATAAAGTTTAGAAGTAAGATATATATGTGTATGTGTGTATGTATGTATACTTTAAATTATAATGCAAGGTAGTATATATATTAGAATGATAAATCTAACTAACTTAGTTGAGAGATGTCTCAGTGTATCTACCGACCCCTCAAGTAATATTTTATTAAAAAATTGTTATAAGGATATAATATTACTTTACAAATTTTATCATATATTTAACTTACAGTTATTTTATCATCAAGAATAATAGATATCTTTGAATTATTTTATTCGACATATCATCTTAACCATTCAAATTTAAGTCTTCTAAAAAAAACAATTTAAATCTAAGTCTGCTAAATATCTTTGAATTATTTCGGGTCATCTTAACCACTGAAAAAACATATAATTATTTGAAAGTACCAACACTTCCTCATGAATTGAAGTCTTAAATTATTACTGGAAGCAAATGACCTAATAATAGAGGGGCTGCCTTGCTTCTTAACCTAACTTTGGCACTAAAAACCTTTAAAAGGACACAAAAAAAGGAGAAACAACTTCATGGTCCAAATTGAAGTTGAGTTATATATTAAGCTTATTTAAACAATTGACAAGTTGAAAGCCTTTGTTGGGATATTGGGACATTTATGATGAAAAGCCTAATTAGAATAAGACTATAAAGTCAATATTCTAGGTAATATAAAATACTAGGCAAAAAATTAGAGGGGTCTAGATGCAATGAAAAGATCGACCAAAATGACTAAAATGGATGAGTACTTGAACTAAGATGAGCCCAATGTTTTAAACCACCAAAAGGGAATGGAAAGCATGGAAAAGGGAAGCATCAAGTGGGATTAGAATTTACCAAAGGGTTAGAAAATGGAGACTGCTTATATTTTTCATACAATATTGTTTTTGGACAAAAAATAGCTTATGTGTGGGACAATATGAACAAAGGCATAGCATGAAATTCTAAACCAAAAATCCATCCTTTCATTTGAAATTCATATGTTTTTCAATGGTTTGAAGTTAGGGGATTGGTTAATATCATTACAAGGAAAAGGAACTCTTCCAATGTTTAAAATAATCGTCGAAAAATACGTCGTCGGGAGAGAGACTGCCTTCCGACGATGTAAGGGTGCCATCGGGAGTGTTCAATAACTTCCGAGCGGTATATGCCTCGTTGATAGTTTATAAGAACTCTCGATGCCCCAAAAGCAGATGTCGGGAATTTGACAAAACTCCTGACGTCTCACCATGTTTGTCCAGAGTTGGGAACGGAGGCGAATCTGGATAGGCCAAATTCAATTCGTCGGGAGTTGTGTAACCGTTGAGAGTTCCAATTTAAATCCCCAAATCGAACCCCCCAACTTCATATCTGCTGTCTTCTTCCTTTCTTCTAACCCTAGCACACAGCAGAACAGAAATCCCCAAATCGAACCAACTAATTTCGACTGTCGTCCATTCGTCACGATTTTTCCTTCAATCATCCATTCATTCATCAAACCAGTCATTCATCCGCACGCCGTCCGTCGCCCAAATCAAACCAGCTAGTCGTTCGTCTGCGTCGTCTGTCGCCCAAATCAAACCAATCGTTTGTCCATCGTCTACTGTCCATCGTCCATCGTTGTTCGTCGTCTGTCGTCCATCGTTTGTTCGTCCTTCAATATTCAAGGCAGTTGGTCATCGTCCATTGAAAACTACTTTTGATGAGTTAAACTTTGACTCTTAGAGTTGTTGCAACCGAGTATTCACTCGGACCATTGTCCAATATTGCTTTATATCCTTGGTGTTACGATCTATATCTATCATAATGGATGTTTAGTACCATAAATTTCACATAATTAGGAAATTATTTTCAATTAACTTTTCATAATTCATTATGATTGTATGGACATAAGTGTTAAAACTTTAGTAATAAATGAATTGATTCCTTTGCAAGAACAAAAAGTAAGTAAATAAATAAATAAATTGATTTCCACATGAAGAATTTTGTAAATTAATTTAGCATTAATCTCCTTTTAGCATTGAATTTAGTGAATAGGTGGTTGTGCTGTTGACCCTCCCCCAATTTCTTTTGCTATGTTATTGTCCTATAGTTGTGTTGCTAAGGTGTTTGTGATTTCTATTGAGATTTGTTTGGATGTTAATTAATGAGTGTTGTTTAGTTTGCTTGTTGAAATTTATTAGCCATTAATAAAAATGACATTTTCGGTTTAGATTGATATATATGTAACTTTTTGTTTATTTATTATTTTTTTTATAAGACAGCTTTACTCAAAGAAGGTAAGGTTTGATACATTTTACCTTGAATGAAAAAAATTATATGATCAGATTTTATTCCCCATTTTCTTTATTCATGAACCACCATCTATTAGCCCTAGCACAATTTAATCTTTGTACTATTCATTATCTAAATAATGCAGGTTATTGTTTTGGATTACAAGTTGGTCAGAAAAGGTTTATTTTTCAAATATTCAAATTTAAATATTATTTTGATTTTTAAATTTCAATTTTTTTTAGCATAGTTATTTTCAAATATAGGAAAATGAATCAATAGACACAAATACTAGTCTATCATAGATAGACTGTGATATTTTACTATTATTTTTAAATATTTCTAACAACTTTGTCATTTAAAATAATTTCCCTTTTCAATATGTATATATAAACATTTTTTGAATTTAGAATTTTAAATTTTGCAGTGTGCACTTTTATATATTTTTAATTTTTTTTTCTTACATATGAAACCAGTTATAATTTTACAATACATAAATTTTGTTTACTAAGATATTCATTTAGTTTGATTTTAATATTTTTACAACCATGACATTTACATAATAATATAATTGAGTTGGATTTGAATCTACATCATTCAAAATTTAAAATAAATGATTTTAGTGTGAAATAATATTGTAAATAAAAAATTAGCAACAAACGAATAATAGCAACAATTGTATTACTGTTATTAATTTTACATTGGGACTTATGTGTATTTAATAATTTAAATATTTGATAATTACTTTTATATTTTAATGCATGCTATATATATTTTTTAATTTTATATAATTAGATTATATTTAAACTATAAAATATAGAAAAAATGTAAGGAAAAAAAATATAGGAAAGAGAAACAAGAAATAGTTATCAAAGAAGTTTCTATTCTTGTTTTTTTTTTTTTTTCAACAAACAAGAAATGAGAATAGTTATCAAATATATTTCTATTTCTTAAAAAGAGAAAACAGGAAACAAGAAATAGGGACATGAAACAGAAATGGGAATATTATCAAACCTCAAGTAACTAAACTCATTTGGGTTTTTTTTTTCTTTTTTTGAAAATACTCATTTGGTCTATTTTAAAGTTATTTATTTTATTTAGTTATTATTATTATCAATATCACTTATATTGTTATACTAGAATTTAGTGCGGTTAACATTATTTATAACAAAAATATTTAATAATATTTTAGTTCAAGGACGGTTCTTGTAGGTTAAGATTATATTATTTTTTTAGTTGAGATAATTTTATTTTCAGGAGTTGCTTTTGTCAATATCAAATAAAAAAGTTGTTACTTTTATTATTATTATTATTATTATTATTATTATTATCAATTAAAATAGTAATAAAATAAATGAAAAATATTGTCAATTGTTGATTTCTAATTAAAAATTAGGAAAAAGTTGAATTTGTTCGCAAAGTTTAGAATGAATGTATCAATTAAAAAAACTGAATTTTCATAAGTGCAAAAAGTGAGACTTCTAATAATATTAGTTATTACAACGTATAAACACGATATGATGAGGTTTGTAAGACATTTTTTCAACACTATAAAAACGATATTAACGAGTATTTATAGCAGTTTTCATCATTGTTATGAAAAATTTTATTAAAATTTTGTAATTGAAAACATATTTTTTATAATTGGCTATTTTTATAGTATTGAAAAAGTATTATGAAAAATCGTAGACTTTCAATAACATAAGCTATGAAAGTGTTTTGAAAACGAAGTTGAAGGTCTATCATAAGATTTTTTAACTTTGCCATATGTGATATTTTTTTGTAGTGTGTATAGATGTATTAACTATACTTTTAAACTTTTTAAAAAACGCGTGTGAAAATTCGTAGTTTGTACCACTTAATTAAAACTTCTAAACATACAATCAATTTAAATACCTTCTATTAACATATCTTTTAAAAATCGTCAATGCACCAAACATGAAAAATTGTAGGTTTTTTTTTTTTTTTAATTGCTTTTCCACCTCTACTTTTTTTTTTTTTTATTTTGAAAGAATTATGCAATAATTTTATTTACTTTTGCACGATATATATTTTTCTAGAGGAAGAATGACATTTAATAAATTAAGCTTTGATTTTTAATTTAAATATGGAAAGAAGTGAAAAATTGTTCTAGGGGACCTAGTTCAATGAAAAGAATAAATTGTTTTTGCAAATTTGTTCCACATCAACTACTTTGAATCTAAAAATTTGATTGTTGTCTATAATTTCATTTTATTCTATTCTAGTTTTTTTTTTTTTTTTTTTTTTTTTAAAGATAACATTCTATTTGTCTTGTTGTAGTATTTTTTTTTTAAAATTTAAATATAGGGAGTAATGAGGAAACCTAGTAGTTATATTTGTCTCATTAATATTTCTAATACAAGTTGATCACATCATATTGAAAATAAATTGAGAGGAACATGACATTCAACTTTATAAGATTAAGTCCATAGCATCTTATTAAATAAAGAAATAATATGTCATATGATACAATACTAGTGAATAGATAAATAACAAAAAGGAATATTTTTATCTATAGAAAAAATGTCAAACTATTTATAAAAATAACAAAAAAAACCCAATAACTATTGATAGAGTTTTATCAGAGTTTATCAGTGATAGACTTCTGTTAGTCTCTATTACTAATAGACTTCAATCAATTTCTATTAATCTCTATCAATAAAAATTAAAATTATGCTATTTTATGTAAATCGTTTCTTATTTTTCTAGTTGTAAAAATTCCCCTAACAAAAAAAATATGAGAAATCAAAGAAAAAATAACCACAATTAAAAAGCAATAATATATATTAAAAAATACAGTTTAAAACAATTGAATATATAGTCTAATCAACACAAGTAAACAATATATGATTTTTTGGATACTTTTAGAAAATTCCTAGTAAACAACGTGGATAAGTGTTTATATTTTAATTGATGTGATTTAAAATAATTTCTAATTTTATTTTTGGTGTATATGTGATTATAATTTTACAATTTTTTTAACAACTATGGATGAGATTGAATCTTCGACCTTTAGGATGAAAAATTATGTCAATTATTTTAGGGTTAAAATTTATTTTAATTTTTTTAATTTTTTTTAAAGCATGGGCTTAATTCCTCGTTAAGTAAATGGATGGTAAATTATACCTGAAGAAACTTTTTTTTTTTTTCTTCCTTTTTGAATAGGAATGAAACTTGTATTTGGGCAAGCTTTTTAGAAACAACAGAGGTATTAAATGCATAGCACGCTATAAAAGCTGAAAGAATATCTATCTAAAGTTTCTTTAAACTTGGTTTAGATCTAAAATTATCCATTAATTAAGAAGATAATTAATGAACTTTTGTTTGTGTATTTGATGGTGGGTGAGAAGAGCAATTATAAGTAGCTGAAGACAGGATATTGGTCAAAGAACAGCAACCAATTAGCTGAAATTAAATGCCTTCTAATTATGTGTGAAAATAAAAAAATATAAATTGTTTTTTAAAAGATTATGATATGACCCACATGCATTATGACATAATGTAATAAAATAATAATAATTGTAAAAAGTTGGATCCATAAAGCCTTTTCTTAATGTAAAAAGCCTAACTTTGCCATATACACAAGAGCTTATACCAAAAGTGCTATTGATCCTTATAGGGCTTTTGGTTATTTAATTAAATATTTTATGATGCATGTTCAAAATTCAACACATTTGGGGTAATGTATGAATAAATTAAAACATCATATTAGAAGGAGAGAAGTTATAATTACATCATATAAACTACCTTTTTTTTTAATTCTTTTTAGTACTAAGGAAATAACAACGAAATTAAAGGATGAAATTAAGAAAAGGGTTGCATAATCAAGATGGGGTATTGTCCTCTAGGCAGACTAAAGTATCAAAAAAATAATTAGGTTGCTCACAATGTAGGATTATTTTAGTATTTTCAGTGAGAAAAAAAATTCATATATTTCCCTCTAATTCTAAATATATGACGAACCAAAAGTTGTCGAGACTTTCGATTTAGTCAGATAATTGTTCCGTTTTCTACTCTAATTTAGTAGTATTGGGACAGTAACGGATCGAACTCAAGGAATTTTTGAATCTCTCAATTGAGTTGTTAACCGTTCAAGGATAACCGATGGAGGGATTTGAAATTGGTTTTATTGCATAAAATAAATGCAACAAAATAAAAGTTTGAGAAAAATATGTGAATAAAGCGAAAAATATGTTAATAAAGCCTAGCTTAGATTATTACGGAATTCTTATTACCTAGATTAAGTATTTGCTCACGCCTAACCGAACTAATTGGAAAAGTCAATTAGTTTGTCCTAATCAACTAACTAGTCCAAATAGAATTGATGAAAAACATGCAAAATTCAAATTTGTCTTAGTTGCATTAAGATCTAGGGTAACGTTAGATGGAATATTCAACAGAAAAGTCATTACTAAATATTCATTTGATTCAATCCTAGATTGGTTAGAATAATATGATTTACAAGCTAATCTAACCTATCCATTTTTAATGCTCAACATAAGATTATATGTCATGCATCAAATGCTAATCTAAATCATCAATCATAAAATTCACAAGCGTTTGATAATATAACTATACTCTATAAGAACATAATTGAATCAAGAAAATGCAACAATATTCGGTTAGAAAACTTACAAGTATATGAAACTAAAAAAAAAAAAAATCCTAAAACCCAAGCTAGAATAAGTTACCTTAGTCCATAATCAACATGCCGATCAAGGGGGTTGAGTTTGAGTACCTAAATGCTGAAAAATAGAAGAAAACAGGGAGAAAATGATCTAGAAGTTGGCTAGAATCAGATATAGGGAGAAGAATTAACCTAAAATCAGCTATATATATAAATATATATGTATATATGTTAGTGTTAGAGCGTCCGATGTTGATGGGAATCAACACGCTACAAGCCTTCGGAGCACCATAACGCTCTAAATGAGCGCTGCAATGCTATGCGTCTTGCACAAGAACGAGGCTCTCGGCCTTGCAGCATTGGCCATAGCGCAGCACTGGGCACCGTTGTAATTATTCTAGGGGCAAACTTGTAATTTCAGTTTTCTCTTTTTCAACTAATGCAATTAAGCTTTGTTTTGACCCGTTTTAGCGCTATTTCATAACTAACACCCGTTTCTACCCTTTAGGTGCTCAAAACCTATAAAACAATCAAATAAACATGTAAACTCTAGGAACAATCTCGAGTTAAGTGGAATATGATAGCATATTTTGAGCGCTATCAACATACATTTGGTATTTAGGTTGCTCACAATGGTAGTTAGCTAAGGGTGGTCTAGGGGGAGTCAAAAGCTTGAGGGGATGTATAGAGTAAGGAGTGGAGTTGTGAAGTCTTGAGAGTTATAAAGCCACGAAACTCACAGTATAAAAAAATAATAAAACCTAAATTAAAATTGATGTTTTTTTAGTCGTGGGGCTTATGAACCCTTTGAATCAAACAAAGATTGGAGTTCAAAACTCCCTACCAAATGTTTGTTTTGATTCTATTAGATGATATAATAATTAAATTTACCTTCATCCACTAGCTTAAGCTTTTGGGATCAATTAGTGATTGAAGATGGTATTAGAGCCATAAAACCCAAACGGGTATTCGATTCAATAAAAAAAGAAATTGTGATTCGGCCAAGAATGGTGAACCCAAAAGAAGCACCAAGATGAACTACTCCTCCTATTACCAATTGGTTTTGAGATGAACTCCCATATTATCAAATATGGTATAAAAGCAGGTGATGTAGAGCCGTTTTATATTCAAGCCCCTGCAATATTATTTCTTCCCCCGTTAATATTGATTTCTACTCATTAGGCATTCTTCATATTTCAAGTCCACAAGTGAAGGTGAATGTTAGATGATATATAACTAAATTTACTTTTTACCCATTAACTTAAGCTTTGAGGTCAATCGATGATTTGAGAGATTCTAAGATTGTAAAGGTATAAGCAGGAATAGTTTGTATAATTACCACCTTTAACAAAACCTATGCTCATATTAGAGAATAATATTTCTTTCCAGCTCTATAAGACTTGGTACATTTATTGATTCAAGATATTCAAGGATTATCTCTTACTTTTAGACAATGAAAAATGATCTAATACCTACGTACTTTCTATGATTGTGAACCACTCCCATTCGCTGAGTCTAACGAACACTACAAGAATTTTGGTTTTTCCCGATAAAACTTTTCCTAGCGAAAGAAAAATCGTTGGGATAACCTATTTTTCTCGACGTTTTCACTACAACATCGGGAATAAATAATCTCCCGATGGACGTTAGATTGGGGTCGGGATAAATTACTTATCCCGATGGTAAACCAAACAACCATCGGGAGAACCGACCTTACCTGATGGTTGTATGACCATCAGGAGAGCATCAACTTTTAAAAAGATATTAGATTTTTTTTATTAGAGATCTCCCGATGGTGGTCCAAACGACCGTCGGAAAACCCTGTTAGCCTGACGGGTTTTATATCATCGGGCGAGGGTCAATTTTAAAAAAGATATTATGATTTTTTTTTATTGAAGTTCTCCCAACGGTGATTCATACAACCATCGGGAGCCAACAGGTTTTATACCATCGAGCGAGGGTCAATTTAAAAAATATATATATTAGAATTTTTTATTGAAGTTCTCCCGACGGTCATTCGTACGACCATCAGGAATACCTACTTAGCTTGACGGTTGTATGACCGTCAGGAGAGGATCAATTTAAAAAAAAAAATTGGAAAAATCTTTAGTAGTGTTCTCCTGACGGTTGTCCGAACGACCTTTGGGAGTACTTACTTAGCTGACGGTTTTTAGGTCGTTGGGATAGGGTCAATTTTCAAAAAAAAATTAAGAATTTTTTTTAGAGTTTTCCTAACGGTAACCCAAAGAACCATCGGGAGTATCTACTTATCTTGACGGTTTGTCGACCGTTGGGAGAGGGTCGATTATAACTTTCCTTGTTCCCCTCATTTTCCCTACCGCCAAACGGTCGTTTCTCTCCTCCCTGCACAGATCGACCGTCACAGATCACCGTTCGCCACTAGTTGGTGCCGTTCACTGTCGTCTGTGCAATGGGTAAACCTTGCCTTGTTTGTAATTTTTCAAATTTGGGTTCTTCTTTTCCCATTGCCTTTTTATTTGGATTATTTGTAATTAATATTTTATTCACGGATGTCTCTTATAGCCAACCTTTTTAAGTATCTCTGTTATTAGTTGATATTGGTCTTCTCTTAGTACATTTCCACATTTTTTATTTTGTAAAAGAATTTGCTTTAGCTGTTCTTGAGTTCAATCTGTTTAACTTTGATCTGATTCCTCTATTCATTTGTTTCTTGAAGTCTCTATGAACTTTCATATGAAGAGATTTAAGAGGGATGAATGTTGATTTATTGTTGAATCTGTGTGAGTTCATTGATCACTTATCCCTTAAACCTTGTGGTATCTTAGGTGATAACGGGTAGAAATGCACGTTATTACAGTGCTAAGTTATTAAACAATGAAGGTTTGCGTTGATAAAATATGTAAGATTGCGTCCAAAAAGCATTAAGTTCATAACATTGCAGTTGCATGCATCCATTGCATGAAAACAGTTAATTTGTGTATTTTTATACAGAATATGCGTTGACACAAGACGTAAAATGCGATCACAAGAAAATCGAAACTCATAATAAGCATCAAATTTTGAAACTTTCTCTACCTCTCGAGAAACTTATGCGCCAAAGAATACATGGAGGCTACAAGGCGCTATGCCTTGTGAAATATCTACAAAAGTGATATCAATTTGTAGTTCTCTTCGAAAGTATTGAAAGCTCAATGCACAACACCTTTGTAATTTTACCCAATTTTTATGATTAGACAAGAGTTAAAGAATAAGTTCATACTATTAGTAATAATAATTATGATGTTGAAAATGAGGTAAGAAACATTCATTTATGAATGAGACTATTGGTAGGCATTGTTTTTTCCCTTTTATTTTTGTACTTTTGCATGATTATTATGTTGGTGATACTCTATTGACAACATAATTATTTATTAATATTTTTCTTTTAACTTAATTAAGATTTATATGCTTCATATTATCTATTTATATGCTTCTTTTAACTTATTTGTATTTACAACATAATTATCTATTTTGTATGTTGGATTAATGATTGTCATGTTTGTATGTGTTGTTTCAATCATTTTTTCTCACTAAACATTACTACTGCTTTAAATTCATCTCTAAAACCTCTTTTCTTATTCTAATTCTTTTAAATAGTTTATGTTATGTGGTCACAATCCCATAAGAGTGAACGAACCTTGACCTTGTCATAAATGATAAACAGAGATGAGGTAGTTTAAGGTAAAAAAACAAAAAAACAAAAAATGAAGCACCTGGTGAGACTTTTTTGGTTATGAGTTTGTTGTATTTTCCTACTATTAACTAATTGTCTAAATCATACAGCTTCAAGTTATCACATATATTATTAAGAATGGATAAAGAGTGAATTAAGATTAGGAACAAGTTATCAACTGAGTATGCAGAAAGAGTATACTGATTCCTTGAAGTTGCAAAATTTCACGTTAATAATTCGAGAAAAACAAGATGTCCATGCAGAAAATGTATGAATGCAATGTGGGAGCCAATAGAAGGAGTTGAATGACATTTATTCATTAAAGGGATTTCTCCATCGTATCAATAATGGGTATATCATGGAGACCCAGTCGACTTGCTAGGGGATATGAGAGTCACACATCTCAATCGATACATGATGATGGATTAAGCACTCGTTTCCTCTTAATTTCTCATTTTCTTAGAAAGTGACAGAGATTAATCAAAAGAATCGGTCGCTCTAAAGTTCACTCATACAGCTGGTTCTAAGTCTTTCATATGCATACGAGAATCCACAGTAAAAATAAAAGTATGTCTATATTTGATTTCTAAGAAATTATTATTAATATCATCTATGTGAATTTTTTTATAGAATGGACCTGACGGTCAAACAATAGACCTAGTTGACTTATTTAAGCATATGCACTCTAAGAGTGACAACTCGTTTGTTAATCAGGCTAATGATGCATATGTAAGTTTTTATTCCACAATGTAACTTTATTTATATACAATTGTCATACAATTATTAGTCTTAATTATTGATGTAGAGTCAAATGGTTGAGTTGAGAGAAGCTTCCACCCAAGAAGGGTCTGAACTAGTATCCAGTGCATCTTCCTCGAATGTTATAGAGGAGCAACAATAAGAGATAGAATCTTTAAAGGCTAAATTGGCTAGATTAGACAAACTGGAAGAAAGAAGACAAATTGAGATGAAGTTATGATCTTACAGCTCATGAAAGATAAATCGAACTAGGTATGAGTTCTTCAACTTTCGTTGTAAACTAATTAGAAGAATGTGTATGTTGTTTTCCTACAGTTATGGTAACAACATAAACGTATAGTTAAGTAAACTATAGTTAATGTTCTGAAGTTGAGTTTGTGGTTAAAATAAGCAGGGTTTTCAATTGAGTTTTAAGTTCTATATTGAGATTGAGAATAATTTTGAGATGGGTATATGCTATATTAAGTTTATGGTTAAAATAAGTTTGGAGGGGGGGAGATTAAACTTCATTTTAGTTTGTTCATATTTTTATGTTGGGTTTAAAATTGGTAAATGAGTAAATGTAAAATTAAGTTTAAGTTGGGTTTTAAGTTCTATATTGGCTTTGAGATTGAAATATGTAGATATGAGTTGGTTTGTTTCAATTCTTAGTGTTCTTAGTTGAGTTTAAAGTTCTATATTGAGATTGAGAATAATTTTGAGATGGTTATATGTAGTTTTAAGTTATATACTGATGTTGAAATTGTTATTTGCATATTGAGTTTGAGTTTAAAATGTGTAAATACGGGTTGGTTTCAAGCTAAAGTAGGTTTTATTTGTTAATGTTCTTATATTGGGTTTAAAGTTGGTATAGGGGTAAATGTATAATTATGATTAAGTTTAAGTTGGTTTTTAAGTTCTATATTGAGTTTGAGATTGAAATATGTAAACTCGAGTTGGTTTGTTTCAATTCATTAATGTTCTTAGTTGAGTTTTAAGTTCTATATTCATTTTAAAATTGGTATATGGTATCTTAAGCATTAAACTTATTTAAATTTATACTTTATAGGTATCTTGAGCATTAAACTTATTTAAATTTATACTTTATAGGTATCTCAAGATTTATGTTGAAGATGCATCTCCTGGAAAACTTAGTTGGGTTGTAGAATTGTGTTTTATAGGTAGTTTGGTATTATGTAATGTTATTTTGGAGTTAAGGATTTGTGGATGTTATGTTATATTTAAGACGAATAGTATTAGTAGTTGTTTACTTGACAAATTCTTATGATTCAAACATGTTTCCTAGATATTATTTACTATTGTAGACACCTACTTAATTTTGACAATTTTTATTTTAGTTTAATTGATATTTGTAAGATTTAAATAGGTATGACATTTGTCGGAAAAAAAAAAGATATAAAACATAATAAATAAAAAAAGTTATTTTTGACGCTTAAATACGCTTAAATATATAATCCCGATGGCATATGGGTCGGGAAAAGTGTAATTTCATGCATTTTTTTACCTTTATCTGAGGCTCAAATAGATTACCGTCGGCAGAAGTAACCATATCCCGACAGTCTAGGGATAGGAAAAAGTGCAATTTCATGCTAAAATAGTTTAACGGTAACTATTGTCGACGGTAATAACGTAGAGCAAGCGTCGAGATAAGTAACGATATCTCGATGCCCAAAATGAATCGTCAGCATACGCTGACTTTTCTCGACGATCGTAATTTATTCTTGCCTTCGGGAGAAATGACTTACCCAAACGCTCAAAACAAATTCACAAGCTAATATCGCCCAACGATTGAAATTTATTCTTACCGTTAGGAGAAAGGACTTATCCCGATGGTTGCATTTAGGGTCGGCAAAAGGCCCCCATCCTTGATCCATTGAGATTTCTTTTTTTTTTTTTTCTTATGACACGAATTTTTTGGGTCGGCAAAGGTTTTCCCGATCATGCTTTTCCCATGATTTTGCCAACGATTGGATTATCGTCAGGATAGGTTATGCCGACGGTATTTTATAGTTTTGCCAACGGTTTCTATCGTGGAAACATGTCCAAATTCTTATAGTGAAACGAGGTCATTCATAATTAAAAATGGAGAAAATTACCTTTTTAGTCTATATGTTTTGGGTTTAATTTCTAAACTTCATTTGAATTTGTTTATATTCTTATGTTAGGTTTAAAATTGGTAAGTAGATAAATGTAAAATTATGTTTAAGTTGGGTTTAAGTTCTATATTGGTTTTGAGATTGAAATATATAGATATGAGTTGGTTTGTTTCAATTCTTAGTGTTTTTCAATTGAGTTTAAAGTTCTAAATTGAGATTGAGAATAATTTTGAGATGATTATATGTAGTTTTAAGTTATATACTGATATTGAGATTGTTATTTGTATATTGAGTTTGAGTTTAAAATGTGTAAATACGGGTTGATTTCAAGCTAAAGTGGGTTTTATTTGTTAAAATTCTTATATTTGGTTTAAAGTTGGTATAGGGGTAAATGTATAATTATGATTAAGTTTAAGTTGGGTTTTAAGTTCATATTGAGTTTGAGATTGAAATATGTAAACTCAAGTTGGTTTATTTCAATTCATTAATGTTCTTAGTTGAGTTTTAAGTTTTATATTCATTTTGAAATTGGTATATGGTATATTGAGCGTTAAACTTATTTAAATTTATATTTTGTAGGTATCTCGAGATTTATGTTGAAGATGCATCTCTTGGAAAACTTAGTTAGGTTGTAGAATTGTGTTTTATAAGTGTTTGTTATTATGTAATGTTATTTCGGAGTTAAGGATTTGTGGATGTTATGTTATATTTAAGACAAATAGTATTAGTAGTTGTTTACTTGACCAATTCTTCAGATTCAAACATATTTCCTAGATACTATTTACTATTGTAGACACCTACTTAATTTTGGCAATTTTGATATTTGTAAGATTTAAATAGGTATGACATTTGTATAAAAAAAAAAAAATAAAACATAGTAAATAAAGAAAAAAAAAAGTTATTTTTGATGCTTAAATATATAATCTTGACGGTACATGGGTTGAAAAAGTGTAATTTCATGCAATTTTTTTTTTACCTTTTGTTGAAGCTAAAATAGATTATCGTCGGTAGAAGTAACCATATCCCGACGTTCTAAGGGTCGAAAAAAGTGTAATTTCACGCTAAAATAGATCAACAATAACCTTTGCCAACGGTAGCATCATAGAGCAGCATCAGGATAAGTAACGATATCTCGATGCCAAAAATGAACTGTCGGCATAAGCTGACTTCTCTCGACGATCGTAATTTATTCATACCTTCGGGTGAAATGACTTACCCCGATGCTCAAAACGAACTGTTGGAAAAAGTTAATATCGCCCGACGATTGTAATTTATTCTTACCGTCAGGAGAAAGGACTTATCTCGATGGTTGCATTTAGGGTCGGCAAAAGGCCCCCATCCTTGATCCGTCGAGATATCTTTTTTATTCCCTGTGACACGACTTTTCTGGGTCAGCAAAGGTTTCCCGGATGATGCTTTCCCCATGATTTTCCCGACGTTTGGATTATCGTCGGGATAGATTATGCCGATGGTGTTCTAAAGTTTTGCCGATGATTTCTGTCGTCGAAAAATGTCCAAGTTCTTATAGTAAAACGAGGTCATTCATAATTAAAAATGGAGAAAATTAACTTTTTAGTCTCTAAGTTTTGGGTCTAATTTCTATTTTGTCACTAGGTTTCAAAATATAGCAACTTTCCATCATTAAGTTTTGAGTTTGATTTCAATTTAGTCACTAAATTTTAAAATATTACAATTTTACCTTTGAAGTATGATTTTTTTTTTTTCCAATTTGGTCCCTAGACCTAACATCTAGGAATCAAATATGTAATTTTCCCTTAAAAATAACTTGTGTCCATAAGTTTTTTTTTTTGTATACACCTTCAATATCCATTGAATCTCTAAAAATATTCGTTGGGTTATACTTTAAGGAATCTTAACAAGAGGTTGTCATCTACCAAGAAAAGATTATTAGTGAGAATAGTGACACATCTAGACATTTTTACATAAAAGGGGGGGAAAAAAAAAAAAAAAGGAGATAATGGATTGCCTTTTCTTAGACCTTTTGCAAGTTTGAAGATTTTCATGTTTTCCCTGTTTGTGAAAATCTTAAAGGAAACAAAATCAGTACATATACACAAAAAGTTAATTCACATAATGCTAAAACTCATACGAAAAAGTGTTTCTTCAACATTCACCGACTTCATCGGAGTAATTTTAATTTAAAATTATATAAAATAAGTACAAAGTTGATAAAGTTGATATATATAATTAAACACGACTTGAAAGAAAAAATAGATATTAGATACATCAATTTAATCGGAACTTATTATATGACAAAAAGTTTTAATCAAGATGTTTGTAAAAACCATGGCTCAAATACCACTTCAACTAGTTTAGTTTACATAACTAACTTTATTTTGTAAGGTATGTGTTATAAATATCATTGATTTGAACACAAAAATATGGTCATCGTACTTTTTATTTTTCTGTAAACAATAACTATTATAAGCAATCTTCAAGTGATAAAGAAAGTGAATCTTCTCGTGGATGTAGGCTTATTTTCCGAACCACGTAATTTTACGTATTTCTTCTTCTTCTTGATCTTCTTTCAATCTTCATTTGTTTCTCTGCAAATCAAGAAAACACGATCTTGTTATCAAATCATAACGTTTTCAGAGTATCGAGTATCATCGAGTCAAGAATTTCCATCTTCGAGTTGCTTCGAGTAAAGATCAATACTCATTTAGTAGGCTCGAGTAACGATCAAAACTTGTCGAGTTCCATCGAGTGAAGAACAGAAACTCATCGAGGATAGAAGGAAAATTCCATCGAGTAACGAGCAGAAACTCATCGAGTAACAAGTATCTACATACTAAGGATTTAACAGAGTCTTCCTCAGGCATTTCTTCACCATCTCAGAATTGATATTGATTAATTGAGCCTAGAAACGATAGTATAACCCAACAATGTTTAGATGTTTGGTTATACGAAAAGTGATTTAAATATGTTATTAATTTGTTTGGCTACAATATAGGTAAAAGTTAATCTACAAAAATACTATAATACCATAAATTGATTCTCTGTTGTGAATTTCAAGAGCACAACTGCGTACAACGAGAATACGAATATGGAAAAAATATAATGTAATAATAATATGTAATAAAATAAATAAATATAAATATATAAAATAAATAAATAACAAAATGTAAATCAAATAACAAAAAAATGTATTTCTCCACTTTCTCTAATTTTTTTGAATTGATCACCACTATGTGTATGTTTCAAAACCCACTAAATGCCACTATTTATAGGTAATTTGACAAGTAAGAAGTGGATTACACGGACACTAATAGTGTGTAATCTTGAAACACACGAACAATATATGGGCTAATGGATAAGTGACATATAACCAATAAACATTAATAATAGGCATCTACATTACACCTAAATTAACATATTTATAATATCTTGAAAAATATCTTTCGTCAATCTATTTTTTAAATAAATAATATACAAATATTTTTTTTCAAACACTCAATTTCTGTAAAATTATATTTTTGACCTTCAAAATGATTTAAAAATCAATCCAAACACTATAATTATTTTGATATAAAATTTAATTTTGACTTTGTTTAAAATAAAGTAAACTTTGGGGATCCCTTTATCCAAACACACTGAGAGAGAGGTAGAGAGAGAGAGAGGGGAGAGAGAGTGTGTGTGTGTGGATGGGACGCTATGGGGAACATTTATATTTTTATATATATTGGGTCTCCCTTTTTTATTATTGTATTTATCAGCTTATCTCACTTCATTACTCATGAATATCTTAAAATTTTAATTTTTTTTTCTTATAGTAGTGTTTTTCACTTTCTCTCACTTGTTTTATTTTATAATTATATTATTCTAAATGATAAAATTTAAAAATATATATATTTTTAAATATAACAAAATGATATTGTCTATCAATGATCGACACAAATAGATATCTATCAATCTATCAGAAAATATTGATAGATGTATATCATTTTCTCTTATTAATAGATAGTGATATTTTAATATATTTATAAATATATTGACTCATTTTTTAATACTTAAAAATATTAAAATAAAAACTTTCATAAAACAAAAACAACCAAATGATTTATTTATTTGTTACCTTCTAGTTAAACATTTTTTACCCTATTATGAACATTTTTTTACCAAACTATTTATAGAAATAACAAAAAAAAATAATAATGATAGACGTCTATCAGACTCTATTAAAGAAGATTAAAATTGATGTTTTTTATTTGGATATTTTTTTTTAATTAGAGAAATCGATTTTTCTAGTACATGATTCGATCCATAAATCTTTTGGTCGCTAACATGTCTATATGCCAATTGAACTATATTGATGTTGACTAAACAAATCGATTTAAAATATGTGCTAAAAAGGGAGACTTTTAGCTATGTAATCAAACATCATGATGAGGGTAAAAAAATAATTTTAATTAGTTGAAAATTTTCTTTCTACGATTTGGAAAAGAAGAGACACTCAAGTAAGTATGAATCTAAAGTTTTTTTCCCCTCTTTTTCTTGGATTCTTTTGAAGAAACTAAGAATCCATTTTTGTAATCATTTATTTTTTTTTATTTTTAAAACTAAGTTTATAGTCATTATTTTTTTTTCTAATCTTTTTTCTTTTGTTATCTATTTATTATGAATGATTTATTATGAATGATTTAAAAAATCAAGCTAAATTTTGAAAACTAAAAAAAAGTAGGTCTCATTCGATAACTATGGTTTTTAGTTTTTGTTTTTAAAAATTAAGTCTATCTATTTTTTACTAGTGGTTTAAAAAATCAAACCAAAATTTTAAAACTAAAAAAATAGCTTTTAAATTTTTTTTTTTTTTTTTGAAATTTGGCTTAGAATTCAATAACCATTGTATTTAATAAAGATGCAAATTATTAGAAGAAATGGAGAAAAATATGCTTAATTTTCAAAAACAAAAAATTGAAAACAGAATGGTTATCAAACAAGGCCGTAACTTTTAAAAATTTGTTTATGTTTTTGGAATTTGGTTAAGAATTCAATTCTTGTATTTAAAAAAGATGTTAATAATTGTAAGAAATGAAGAGAAAATAGATTTAATTTTCAAAAATAAAAAATAAAAAAACAAAATGATTATTAAACAAGACCTAAATAATTAAGAATTTTTTTTTAAATACTTTTCTTTGTTTACTTAGGTAGAAGGGGGAAAAAAAAGAGAAAAGAATGAAGAGGGATCTGGATACAATGAAGTTGTTAATTTTGACTCAATAAAAAGAGAAAGGTTGCAAGATCTCACTAATCTCATGCTCAAGCGCGTTCGGCAAATGCTACTCAATTAATCATCAAGTTGAACTACATGTGAAAATTAAGGAATCCACTTCTTTTTTATTTTTTATTTTTCTAAAAGAAAAGAGCAATAATCTTAGTTAGCACATTTTAAAAAATATATATTTAAATATAAATGAGTTTTTTTTTTTTTTTTTTAAAAAAAAAAGAAACTTGGTTTTTAAGTCAATCTAAATTCATCCTATGTTTTGAATATATTTTTAGTAATGGATAATGGAAACAAGATTATTAAAGGTCAACAGTGTTCATAGTTGAATTCTCAGGAACAAAAAATACTAAAAATGAATTGACTATCAAACCCGACCTAATTTTAGTGAAAAAGAACACTTAGAACTGTGATATATACTCATAGAATAAACATTTTAATTATTATTTTTATGCTGTCTTTTGTTATTAAAGGAAATATTATGGTTGGTGTACATAAGAAAAGGAACAAAAAAGAAGAAAGAGTGAAAGTTGTGTAAACCATTAATCAACATATTAGATAATTGTTTTAAATGAAAAAATGACTTAAATATTTTCAAAATATAACTACTGTCACTGTCTATTAGTAATAGATATTGATAGATACTGATAAACATCTATCAATGTCTATTAATTTGATAGGCTGTGATATTTTGCTACATTTGTAAATAAGTTGACTCATTTTCTTATATTTAAAAATAACCCAAAATATTATGACTATGAATCTCTAATGAGGAGAATTAGAAGATGATTAGTATATTTTAGTTAATATTTAGATTAGGTTTTAATATAGATTAAGTGGTGATTAATTAGTATTTTAAAATTAATTAGTTAATTATCTTAATTTTATGTAAGGCTATATATAGCAACTTTAGGGTTTGTAATAGAAAGTTTTTGATCATTTTTTTTAATATTGAATTTTGGTTCTTCAAAAGAGTTCTTTTCTTTAGAGATGAATTTTCCTTGTTTGCTCATGAATTTGGCCTAATTACCTCAACCCGTTACATCAATATCACTAAAAAAGAGTGAGAAAATATAAAGAAATTACTAAAACAACTATGATAACCACAATTTTTCTAAAAAAAAATATAACAGAAGTGGAGATGATTCGAGTCATAGACAAATTTTATTATTATTCTTTTTAAATATTGCAAATTAGATTGATAAGGTTTTTAATGAGAAATGAGATTATCCGAATTTTGAAATAAGATTCTCAAATTGGTAGTAAGTTTCATTATATGATTCGATTCCATGATTTAATAAACATCGTTAAAAGGAATACAAATGATTTTCATTTTTATTAAAAAAATAATTAGGTGTAACACTTAACATTTGTACTCCTCACTTATTAGCCACACAAAAATAGAATTAAAAAAATTATATTTTAAAAAATAAAAATGCCACGTAACAATATTTTATTGAAAAATACTTTAGATGGATCATTCATCCAAGGGAGCACTTAAATTTATTATTATTATTATTATTATTATTTATTTATTTATTTATTTATTTATTTTGTTATCACTTGAAGTAAACAAGATCGGTTGAAGCATATTTTTTTAAAGAAAAAAAAAATAGAAATACCATTATCGTAATTAGAATCGTACCGAAAATTCGAACATTTAATACCAAAAATGAGATTTTGATCCCTTTTGGACTTATATAATTTTTTTTTTTTTTTTTGCAAAGATATTATAATTAAAGCGTGGGGGTGAAGGAATCGAACCTCAAACCACAAGATTGATAGTATGAATATTATGTCAGTTGAGCTACGCTCTTGTTGACGACTTATATAATATTCAGTACTATGAAAAAAAAACTTATAATTTACCTACGGCATAAAATGAAAATAAAGAAACTCCATTATGATCAACGTCCAAATCTTGGATTTTATGTTAATGCTAGGAGTTGAGAAGCCATTCATTTATAATTTTTATGATTAAAGCAATTCTATTTTTGAATTCGGGATATGATGGGAGCACTAAAAATATGTTAACCTAAATGAGATATTTGGATGCACCTAATTTCCTCTTCTCTCGTATTTTCGTTAAAGAGAAAAAGCCACTAAAAAATCTTAAAACAAATACAAAATGGAAATCATGACATAGGTGATTGTTGATGATGGGGGCGAGGAATGTTGGAGCGCTACAAGAAGCAAGGACAACTGGAGTGAAGGCAGAACTAACGACGACAATAAGGTGCAGTGAAACTTTGGTGAAATATTAAAAGAGATAAAAAGGTGAGATGAAAGTGAAACAAAACCTAATAATAAAGTGAGATTTATTATTATTTTTTTAAAAGAAAGTATAACATGCATTTTATTTTCTCATGCTTTACCAAGGAAAATGTGCATTAACTTCTAAAAAGAAAAAAGAGAAATTAAAAGTTTAAAAATATTCTGATGTGCCTATTGATTCACATTTGTATGTTTTTTTAAAAAAAAAAAATGAAAAATATTCCAATTTAATGAATGTAAAAGAAAATTAATTAACTTGACTGAAGGGACCTTTCCTTTCCTTTTTCATGTAAAATTTAATCCACTTCCCCTTTCCTAATTTGTGTTTCCCCTTCTCAATGCAGTAACCAATGACAATTAAGGAAATTGGCACAAAAAGAAAGAGAGGTAATTTGGAAGGAAGAAATTTTTATTTAAGAAAGAACAAAGATAGACACTTTTGAGAGAATACTCTTTTAGTAACACTAACTCGTTTTTCGTTGCTAATTCTTCAACTTTACGTTTCTTTCTTCCTCCCTTTACTTGGCTTACAAATGGAGCTACACCTCCTATTTATAGCCACGAGATCCTTGGAGCCCAACCAAAAGATCTCTCTAGATTATTCTTGGATTCTAAATATATAAATGTTTCTTGGTTTATTCTTATCTATTTAGAATTCCTTAAATCGAAGGTTGTTTTAGAATTTTTCTAGATTTTTTTCTTTGAGATATTTATTCATATTACAACATAGTTCTATAAAAATCTAATTTACATTTTTATGTCATATGGTAGATACTTCAAGAATCTTCTAGACTAGTTAATATTGTTGTGTGTGTGTGTAACTCCAAGCCAAATCGCAATATGTTATGTTTTGAAGAACGGTAAAACCACAAGACCTAAGAATTCGGTTGAGCTCAGTTCGGTCTTACCCTTTTAATGTGCACCCTAGCCTTGAGTATCTTCAAATATATATATATATGAAACTGCAAACCAAACAACCATATGTTTGTTTTCAAAAACAACAAAACCACAAAAATCTAGGAATTAGTTGAGTTCAATTCGATCTTACCTTTTTAATATGCACCCTAGTCTTGAATGTCTTTGAGAATAAGGTATTCAACAATCAGAAATGGCGACACGTAAACTTTTAGTATGCCTCCCCATTCGATTAGTAAATATACTATTTTTTTCTCTCGTTAAAAGGTTTCAATATATATATATATAATGAAGAAAATAAGTTGTAACCCTAACTTTTCTATTGGGTTATTATGTGGTAGCTCATTATAAATACACATTTTTTTCTACATTGATGGATCAATTTTAGTAGGCAAAAGAAAAGAGCTTTGGAGGCAGCAACCATAAGAAAACGAGACTTGGAGAAGTCAGAGACGATGGCATATTATATTGTACTTAAAATTCTTCCTCTTTTCTTCCATTAATTTACTTTTCTTCTATATTTTTAAGTATGTTGAACGGATATCTCCTATTTTAGAATGGAAATAATTTTGTTACTTTTGATTAACAATTTATTTTTTTTGTCTAATGATTGTTTTAATTACTATGTTTTAATGCTTATTTCATCCGATGAGGCAGATGAAATATTTTTTCTTAATAAATTTCTTTAAGTTTGAATCTAGATGGAGACATCAACATTAAGTTAACATTGGAGCTTGAGAAAGATAGTAAGATTGATTAAAATTCTTGCATATAATCACAAGAGAGAATAATTAGAAATTAATGTATATGATTTTAGAAATCAATTAGGTTAAATCAAATCTTTAGAATATCTTTTCTAAATCTCTCTATATATCTTCTATGGTTTATTTATTTATTTATTTATTTTCATTTTTACCATTTTAGAGGATGACAGCTCTTTTCTCATCATCTAAACTAAATCTAGACTTGTACTAATATGATTAATAAATTTTAAAATATACCGCCCTACTAAGTAAAACCAATATACCTATTAATTCCTTGGAAGTATTTCATATCTACATTACACTACTATTTTTATTGTCCTCATTTTAACGTGATATCAATTTTTGAAGTTCACTAGAAGGCACAATTCATATATTAATATAGCAATGTCTTCTTTATTAGTTTGATCACTTTCTACCCCTCCTTGACTTCCTAGGTGTGTACTAAATTTCCCTCTAAATATACCACAATAATCACTACAAGAAATCACACTTCTCTTGATGCTCCAAATCATTGGAAAAGGGTGGAAACTGCATCGGGAGATCCTCTCCCGACGACAGATAAATTGTCAGGAGTTTGGTCAGGAAAAATCCGTCGAGAGAGGATCTCTCGACGCATAAAACAGGCCTTCGGGAGTTGTTCTAGAACTCCCGACGCATAGATAGGACGCCGGGAGTTCCTAGAACAACTCTCGACGACCTGCTTTATGCGTCGGGAGATCTAGAAACTCCCGACACGCTGTTCTATGCGTCGAGAGTTCTAGAACAACTCTCAACGACCTGTTTTATGTGTCAGGAGATCTAGAAACTCCTGATGCACTGTTATATGCGTCGAGAGTTTAACTCCCGATAGCCTGTTTTATTCGTCGGGAGTTACGAGAACTCCCGACGCGCTAAAATATGTGTGGAGAGTTCCTTCATTGGTTGAATATTTGCATTTAAATTTTTTTAATTTATAATTTGTATTTTTTTTAAATTTGATAAAAACATCATTAACCAACTCAAACAGATTCACATAATAAATAAAACAAAGAAAACGAAGTCCATACTATAACAAATAAATGAAAAGTTACAAGATCCTACAATAAAACAAAGTCGATACTAAATAAAAGAAATTTATTTTTAGAAATACATGAAAGAAATAAAATGAAAACAATGTCAATAAATATAGAAAAGAAAACAACGTTTGGAACACAGCATTTTGAACAATCGTCCAACCTCATCTCCAAACAGCATTCTACAATAAAACAAAAACATTCAAATGTCATAATCCTTAAACATCCACAACACATTTAAACTTCTAAACAAAAACATCTACAAATTCCATAATCGTCCAACCTCATCTCCGAACAATTATAACCGAATGAACACACCCCCCACAATACGTTCAAACTTCATAAACATCCATAAATACACAAAAACTCTAAGTTCAACGGCAGAACGAGCAAAACGAGTATAATCAAACTCTACCCACCCCCCACGACATTCCCGACGCTCATAAACATTAAAAAAACATACGAAAACCTACAAGTTCAACTCCAAAACGATTATAACCAAACTCTACCCACCCCCACAACATATTCAAACTTCATAAACAAGAACAAACACACATAAAACTCAAGCTTTCTCCCCAAAACAATCTAAACCAAACTCGACACACCCCCCACAACACATTCGAACATCATAAACATTCATAAACACACAAAAACTCCAAGTTCAACGACAAAACGAGTATAATCAAACTCTATCCACATCCCACGACAAACATGAAACTTCTCATAACCATCAGAAAACACACAAAAACCTACAAATTCAACTCCAAGACGATTATAACCAAACTCTACCCACCCCCACAACATATTCAAACTTCATAAACAAGAACGAATACACATAAAACTCAAACTTTCTCCCCAAAATAATCTAAACCAAACTCGACCCACCCCCTACAACACATTCGAACTTCATAAACATTCATATACACACAAAAACTCCAAGTTCAACGACAAAATGAGCAAAACGAGTATAATCAAACTTTATGCACCCCCCACGACAAAGATGAAATTTCTCATAAATAAATAAAAAAACATACAAAAACCTACAAATTCAACTCCAAAATGATTATAACTGAACTCTACCCCTGTCCCTTCCCCCCAACATATTCAAACTTCATAAACGAGAACGAACATACATAAAACTCAAACTTTCTCCTCAAAACAATCTAAACCAGACTCAACCCCCCCTCCAACATATTCAAACTTCATAAACAAGAACGAACACACATAAAACTCAAACTTTCTCCCCAAAACAATCTAAACCAAACTCAACTCCCTCCTCTCCCCCCCCCCCCCCCACCCCCCCCCCCCCCCGCGCCCACAACACATTCGAACTTCATAAACATTCATAAACACACAAAAACTCTAAGTTCAATGACAAAACGAGTATAATCAAACTCTACCCACCCCCACAACAAAAATTAAACTTCTCGTAAACATCAAAAAACACACAAAAACCTACAAATTCAACTCCAAAACAATTATAACCGAACTCTACCCATCCCCACAACATATGCAAACTTCATAAACAAGAACGAACACACGTAAAACTCAAACTTTCTTTCCAAAACAATCTAAACCAATCTCGACCCACCCCCCACAACACATTCGAACTTCATAAATATTCATAAACATACAATAACGACAAAACGACAAAAAATACATCAAAATCCAAATGTTTGACTACCATAACTGCAGGATAGCCAACAATTCTTTATCATAAAGCTACTAAGACATAACTACTTTGCTACCATAACTGTAGGATGGTAACATATTAAACAACTAAAAAATGAAGTAATCATACCTAATTCGATGGCACTCTTCTCTGTGATCGTATCATGTCTTCAATCATTTTTTTTTCATTTCTTCCCTTTATCTTGCATGATCTTCTTTCATTTGTTTTTTAACATCTTCAAGTTCTTTAATCCTCAACTGAGACTATTTGAAATTGGCTCTCAATTCCCTCACCTCCCTCTCCTTTCCTTGAGTAGATGATGAACTCGATGAGCTGTTACCCCTTCTTGACTTAGGTTTAGGGCCTTAACCTAGGCATTTTGAATATCCGGGTCGTCTACTCAAGGCCATCTCATAGATTTCATCCCCTGTTAGTAGTTGAGAACCTTCTAGAGTGGGTTTGGATTGTAATTCTAACATTTGATTCTGGACATATTAATTAAATGTGTAAGTACGAGCGACTGAAGTTAGAAATGAAAAACAACACGAAAGTAAAAAAAAAAATGTTACATATGCATTTTCAGCTACCTCGTTCACGAACTTGCCATCTTTAGAGTGTGTTTCACTAAATAGGTCAACATGTCTTATTTCTCGACCTTCCTTTGCCTGAAACTCTGCTTGAATTTGTAGGAACGACTTCGATTCACCTACGTGGTCGAACGATAATTTCTCTCTATTCTTCTGGTTCGTCTCCGACATTTCCTACATTCGAACAAAAAAATAAAAACAAATATTCTATTATAGTAAATGCAGTAAATGATGCATGCCCTAAATTATTCTAACCTAAAACATTTCACTCTCGAAGCGGTCACACAAAAAATACCAATCTTCTGGTCTAGTTTTAAGCCAGCTAGACAAGTTGGCACGTGCTTGCTGAGGATTGCCACATTTCCTATAATGTCTGTGCAAATCTACTCTAAATTCTTTGAAGGAGTTTTATATTTGATGTTCTATAAAATGGTTAAGTTGTTGACTAGATAGATCAAGCACAAAATGAGGCTACAAAAGAATAAAGGAAGAATTAGCATATATGATGTTCATAACTCTTAGTTTACAATTGACTCTAAAAGAATAAACTTATAACTTACCAACAATTGACTCTTAGCCAATTCTGTAAACTCGTTTGGAACCTCAACAAAAGTATGACATTGTACTGGAAATGCAGTTCTCATAGCGACACCAATCATATTACTAAATTGTACCGAATGTTGAGAAATCGGCTTTATCTCCCCCTCATTTATCACGGTTGTAATTCTGCTATGTTTTTTGACGTATTTTTCTAACTCGATGTTCCGCGAATGCTCGCATTTTCTCTAAGTGGATGCTGAGCTACTATTTGAGGAATAAAAAATTTAAAACAGTTTAGAATGTATTTCAGTTAACTGAATATATTTCAAAATATACTAACCTGAAGTGTCACTCACAGAAGATCCCGTATTGCCTAGATATATCTCTTACTCCTGGAATTCTTCTTCAGCCTTTTATTGCCTATTAACGGTTGACATCGTATCTATAAAAATACAAAAAAGTCAAAACAATATTAAATTAATATGAAATACGTGTAAACAGAGAAAGAGAATTGAGTAGATACATGATTACTCATCATTGACATCTAAATCAAATTATTCATCAGCACTTAAATTGTTATTGGGAGATAATTGTTCTTCATCATCATTTATGAAGTCATCATCACCATATCGAATAATTGGTCTTTCCACAACTATAGGATCAACATCAACTCTGCATAAAGTAAACTCCTAAATGGTTTCATCTACTCGGACTCCACCGAAAATTTCTAGTAAATCTAGTTCTGCATTTTCAACATCATCCACTTCCGGTACATCCCATATTCGCTTATTTTGGACTACCATATTTTATGTCATCAATGTAAAAGACTTGTTGTGCTTGGATAGCAAAGATGAAAGGTTCATCGACATACCAAAAGTGTGATGTATTGACCGATTTGTATCCTAAATCCACATGTGTCCTATTACTTTTTTTGTTATCCGTGTCAAACCATCTACATTTGAACAAAAAAAACACGTCTTTTGTTCGCATATTGGAAATCTAATACTTTGTCTACAACACCGTAGAAATTGTTATCCACACTTCCGTTCCCACTGATCTCCCCGGCCACTAGGACTCCACTATTTTGTGTAGCTCGACGATTATCATGTTGTACAGTGTGAAATCTGTTGAGATTGGTGTCCTAATTCTCCCAGAATCTTGTAGTTTCTAAACATTGTACACATTGTTATGAATAAAATAAGAGTTATTTTATTTTCATTTACTCATATGCAATAAACAAAGATCCATGGTTATTGTATGTAAATTTAAGCATGCATATGAGATATACAAGTGGATCATGCCTTAAGTGATAACCTAAAAGATCTGTAGTATAAGGATATAAGAGGGATACCTTATCCTGGTGACAATACGGATACAACCCGCTTTGTAGAGGTTTACAAGTGTTGTGAACTACTACAGATGGTCTGATCCTGGCCATTCATGTGGAGACATGCGAGTAAGGGTGTCCTATAAAAAAGTTTGTATAAGACTGGACCACAAGATGAATAGTCTCTTTATATAACTTCGTTAATACTTGAGACTTACATCTTACCTAAACGACCATAGGTGACTTGACCTTAATCTTGAGTGTATTAGAAACTCCTATCTATGAGGGCGGTCATTTGATTAGTATGAGTGAGAGTGGCCAAATTACCAACTCAACAAGCCTACCTTTTAGGGATTTGTCTGATCAAGGAGCTGGGAACTCAGTTACACAAGATGGAATTCACTCCTTCCGCGAAGTAGAGATAAGTAGATAGATTGCTCCCTTAAGGACTGATTCCGGGTCTTGAACATAGTGGCCACATCCTCTCTTTGGAATAGAGGACTCAGTCATAGTAAGATTCTGACTTATGTTTATTAGAGGAATCAGTGGTACTTAAGGAGTTAGATGTAACTGAAGGAAATCGAAACCGAGATTTCCATGAGCAGCGGAACAATACTATTCCAAATTACAATCATGAATGAACAATGCATGTACAATCAACTTCAAACAAACAGTTATGCAAATAATATAGAAATTATAGCATGAGAATCTCAAATGTACAGAGGGAAAAACTGTACGAACAAATGCAGACCCGTCTCCACGCTCCGATGCGCACGGCCACTCAAACAACAACGACCACGTATGCTCGATCTAAACGACTGCAACACCACACGAACACAACATGAACACTTTGCGCTCGTCCTCAACGATCTCCTCGATCACGATTTCCTTCGCAACACGAACGGCCTCCCCAGCACCACGAACGGCCTCCAGAAATCCTCGACGGTGTTGAGTTGAGTCTGACACCACCAACAAAGCGACCTTGGTATTCTCGGTATGAGAATCCAAAGATGGGCTCTGTTCGGACTTGGTATAAGATAGACGAAGGAGGAAACAACGATCGCGTACACAACTGGGCAAGTGGGAGATGGCGGAGACCTATCGTATAGATCGATGCCCAATTGTTTAGATAAAGCTAAGCGATCGTCAAGCAAAAGTTATGCGATCGTTTAGCCTGGTTTGTTGCCTACAGACTCTACACGATCGTTTACCTTGGGCCAGTGATCGTCTAGTAAAACTATGCAATTGTTTAGTAAATACTACACGATCGTTTAGCTCACACCTGCACGATCGTTTAGCTCGCCCAACCATCGTTTAGTAAATCCGAATTTACTTGACGACTTCATGAGTTTCTTTTTCACGAGAGAAAACTCAAAAACCTTTTCAAATGTTTGTAAAAAACTTCTTTTCAAAATAGAAAACCACTTTCCTTTTAAACTCATGGTTACCATGATCCAATAACCATCCACTACTTTGGTTATTTAAAAGAAAAATAATTAATTATCCAATAATTAATATTATTATAAATATAAATGATAACCAACTTATCATATTATATTTATAACCTATAGTTTTAATATTTCATCTCATGAAACATATAAACCATAGTTCTTTTTCTATTCCATGGTACTTAATGTAAATCTCATTTACATCAATCCTTCACTAGATGTATCTCATACATCAAACCGATTATATCATATATAATCAAAATACCTCTTGTCAATTTGAACATTTCAAATCAACACCAAGAACTGATCCTCAATTGAATCCAAGCTACCAAGGGGACCTCATGGACCTGTAGTTCGAAGCTCCAACGATACGTGAATAACTGACTAAACTCTTTAGTCACGGAATCCACCATCCGTTAACTGCCAGGCACTCCACTAAAAACCGACAACTGAACTCTTCTTACCACAGATATATTATGTGTCCATCTTAACAAATTAGCAGTGCGAAAACCCTTCACAGATCGCTCGTAAGTACAGCTGGGTCAATAACTGTTATGCCCCTTTAGTTACATCTATCTCCTTAAGTACCACTGATCCCTCTAATGAACATAAGTCATAGTCCTACTATGACTGAGTCTTCTCTTCCAAAGAGAAGTTGTGGCCACTATGTTCAAGCCCCGGAATCAGCCTTTAAGGGAGCAATCTATCTACTTATCCCTGCTTCGTTAAAGGAGTGAATTCCATCTTGTAGATTGAGTTCCCAGCTCCCAGATCAGACAAGTCCCCAAAAAGGTAGACATGTTGAGTTGGCAATCTGGCCACTCTCACCCATACTAATTAAAGGACTGGCTTCAAAGGCAGAAGTTCTCAAAACACTCAGGTTTAAGGTCGTGTCAACTATGGTCGTTTAGGTGAGATGCAAGTCTCTTGTATCAACGGCGTTATATATAGAGTCTAATCATCTCGTGGTCTAGGTCTTATATAAACTCTTTGCATAGGACACCCCCGCTCCACGTCTCCATATGAATGGTTAGGATCTATCATTTATAGTAGTTTACAACACTTGCAAACCTCTACAAAGCGGGTCATATTCGTAGTGTCACCAGGATAAGGTATCCCACCTTAATCCTTATACTACAGACCTATTTACGTTATCACTTAAGACATGATCCACTTGTATATCACATGTACATACTTAAGTTCACATAAGATAACCAAGGAGCTTTGTTTATTGGATATGAGTAAATGCCATAATTAAATAACACTTATTTTATTCATTGAACATTGCGTATCTTTACAAAACAACGAGACCCCAGGAAAATTAGGACACCAATCCCAACAATCTTCCACTTGTCCTAATGATTCGGGAGACTAATGTACAATACAATATAAAAATGTACAATATACAATAAACTAGGGCATACCCTAGTATCATCTCCCACTTGCCATAGACAAGATGCCGCATGTCCCACATATCCATATTCTCAAGGTGACCCTTAAACACGTTAGCCGTGAGGGCCTTTGTAAAGGGATCAGCAACGTTGTATCCTATAAGAATCAGATCCTTATCTCCATACACAAGCATGTAGTCCCTCGTTCTCCGAAGATACTTGAGGAACGTCTTGACCGTCGTCCAGTGATCAAATCCTCTATTGCTTTCTTAAAAGACAATGGATCCTCGACCCCATCATTCGTAATGATGTTTTGGGCTTTAGTCAAACCCATGTAGCGATCCTGTGGGTTCATAACCCTCCCACTACGTCGAGGCAGTCTCAACTCTTGAGCTGGTTGACTAGACGTTCCGACCTCAACAACTCTTGTTAATCTATCAATCTGTTCAATAACTCTTTTTGAACCCTCAGCAGTCTCAGTCTCACTTGAGATCTCACGTAAAACGAGCTTACTTTGTGGCTTATGATCCCTTATGTGATCTACTTCCAAGAAGATAGCATTACTGGAAACAAACACTTTGTTCTCACTTGGATCATAGAAGTATCCTCTTCTCGTTTCCTTGGGTTAGCCTACAAAGAGACAAACGTTCGAACGCGGTTCCAACTTCTTTGGGTTAGTCACTAGTATATGGGCCGGATAGCCCCAAATTCTGAAGTGGTGTAAACTACCTTTACGGCTTCTCCACAACTCAAAAGGTGCTTCAGAAACACTTTTTGAGGGAACGTTGTTCAGGATATAACATGCAGTCTGCACTGCATAATCCCACAACGAGTCTGGAAGATGAGCATAACTCATCATAGACCGAACCAAGTCCAACAAGGTCCTGTTTCTCCTTACTGATGCACCATTCTGCTAAGGTGTACCAGGGGCCGAAAGTTGGGATGCAATCCCATGTTCTATCATATAGTTCTGGAATTGAAGGTCCATATACTCTCCATCATGATCAGATCGTAGTGTTTTTATCTTCTTACCTAACAAGTTTTCAACTTCAGCCTTATACTCCTTGAATTGTCAAGGGCTTCAGACTTACGTTGCATTAGGAAGAGATACCCAAACCTTGAATAATCATCTATGAAAGAGATGAAATATTCATATCCACCTCGAGCTCTAACATTCATCGGACCACAGAGGTCTGAATGTATAAGCTCCAAGGCTTCCTTGGCTCTGTAACCTTTTCCAGTAAAAGGTCGTTTGGTCATCTTGCCTTTGAGGCATGATTCACATACCGACAAGGAGTTTTCTTCTAAACTCTTTAGAAGTCCACTTTTCACCAACTTTTCAATCCTATTGAGGTTGATGTGACCTAATCTTAGATGCCAAAGACGGGCGTTTTCCTTTGGAGATACCTTTGGTCTTTTAGCTATTGTTGCCGTACTGAACAATTCAGTGTTAAACAAGGCTTTTATGACTGTGTTAAACAAGGCTTTTATGACTAACGGCCTTAGAACATATAAGTTATTTTCCATTCAACCAAAACTAATCTCCATTCCATTCTTGAAAATAAACACTTTATTCTCAGAAAAGAAGACGGTATAACCTTGTTCAATGAGACAAGAAACTGAGATTAAGTTCCTCTTAATATGAGGAACTATAAAAACATTATCCAGTAACAGATGACGTTTCTTGTCAACAAATAACTTCAGCCTGCCTACAGCAACAGCTGAAACAACCTCACTATTACCGACTCGAAGAGTCATATCTCCCTGTGGCAACGTTTGGCAGGAACTAAAAGGCCAATCCGAAGGGAAAAAATCCAATTGGGGCAAAACCTAAAGAGACCTTATCCATTTTTTGAGTTCACCTTGATATTGACCAACTACACAAAATCCATCCGAAGGGGGACGCTCCGAAGGCGACACGAGGGCGTACAGAATGATCTCACGGTGTGAACCAATGACAAAGACCATAGGACGTGTTGACACACACCCTTCACCCACCTACTATAAACACTCTCTCCGTCCACCTTGATATTCACCATCCGAAGGGGGATGCATCTTGGGCATCTCGAGGCCAAGCATGAATCTCACGGTGTGAACATACAGGGAGAAACGTGAGTGGAATCATAGACATATCTGATACGCCACTTCCTCCCACTGAGTATTTTATAACCTAGGGTTTAGCTTATTTAGAAAAAACACGGAAGGATTTTAACTAAGTGACTTTTAGGTTTTCCCAAGAGTAACTTTTACCTTGGATAGTTGAACAACTTTTGATCATCATCCATTAAACTCTTTAACAGAATCTCTGACCAAAACGTCGCATGCTTATTGAAAATCTATCTAATTCACCTTTCCTGGTAGGTTCCCAGGTAAGGGTGTTACGTTTCCGTCAACTTAAGAACCCCAGCCTAGCCAGAACCCGCCTAAGGTCCCTTATAGATAGGTTTACAACAAATTTAATCTTTTATTCAACCAATTTAATCCTATTAAACCAATTTTAAAAGATTAATCTAGGTTACTAAATTCTTTAGAACCACTTGAACTTAGGTCTATCTCAATCCAATTTTAAAACCCTTTTAAAAACTTGAGTTCACCCTAAGTCCGCATGCAACTCTGAATTATTGATTTTAGGTCTAATTTCCTTTATAACACTTATAAAAGGAAACAACCACAATACTAAGCTAACACATGCAAGGCATTCATAACGCTTATAAACAGCCTAAGTGTCATGCTCAATGCATTGTCCATTCATTGCTACTTCTTTTATATAACACTTATATAAAACGGCAATGAAACAAGCAAAACATGCTTCCATTCACCCTTAGACTATAACATTTATAAGAAAAGAATGATGCATGATAATGCTCACTGGATGAAAAATATAACTCTTATATTTCATCATGCATGCGCATGCTTTCAAGTAATTTCTTCATGCTTGATTATAACATTTATAATACATGATGCATGAATAATTGCACAATCTAAGGTGGATTTTGACTATATGACAAACACTTTGGCATATAAGCATCATACATCATATGTATAAGCAATAAAAGTTGATGAATCAGGTAAAATTGCCTTAAAACACAAAAAGAAAGCTAACTATTACAAAGACAAGGAGTCTCCGGTTCAAACAGGCAAACCGGGTCATGAACTACTCGGCAAAGCATCGCTTCTCCAACCATCCATCATGTACCAAGCACCCCACAATCGTCTACACGATAAAACAAACTCTTTGCTCTATCACTTACCAGTGCTCCCAGAGCTAAACGATCATTTAGCATTCACTATATGATCGTCTAGAAAAATTCAAACAATCGTTTAGTTATTACTACATGATCGTGTACCTTTACTAAGCAATGAAGCCTGAAGTACACGATCACTTAGCACGCTCCGCAAAACACCCGTCGTATTTTTTCTAAGAGATTGCTTACCTGAAGTACACGATCGCTTACCTTTACTAAGCGATCAAAGACTTCGTTAAAATGTTCAATGAATGATGATCAAAAGTTGTTCAACTATCCAAGGTAAAAGTTACTCTTGGGCAAACCTAAAAAGTCACTTAGTTAAAATCCTTAGCCGTGTTTTTTTCTAAGTAATCTAAACCCTAGGTTATAAAATGCTCAGTGGGAGGAAGAGACATATATGATATGTTAATGATTCCACTCACGTTTCTCCCTGAATGTTCACGTCGTGAGATTCATGCTTGGCCTCATGGTACCCTTGGAGCATCCCCCTTCGGATGGTGTTTGCATGAGTCAATATCAAGGTGGACGGAGAGAATATTTATAATAAGTGGGTGAAGGGTGTGTGTCAACACGTTCTACGATCTTCTTCATTGGTTCGCACCATGAGATCATTCTTGCACCCCCTCGTGGCGCTTTGAGAGCGTCCCCCTTCGAATGGGTTTTGTGTAGTTGGTCAATATCAAGGTGAACTCCAGAAATGGATAGGGTCACTTTAGTTTTTGCCCCAATCACATCTTTTTCCCTTCGGATTGACTGCTTGGGGCGGAACTCTAGGGCCTAAAATGACAGGTCAAACTTACGGGAAATTGTTAAGCAAGTTAATGATTTCTTGACCAAATCAATGATGGCTAGTCGTTATAAGAGCAAGAGTTGTTCTGGTATTAATGGATGGTTGAGAATGTCTCAATTTAGAGGAGGAATAAATTGACCACCCTTCGGCGGTTTTTGTCCTAAACCTTTGAAGCGTCATTGCGAAACTAGATGTTACATGGGGTTCATTTCAGTTTTGCTAAACCGTATTGGATGTTGTATGTTTTTCAACGAGTATTTGCTTAAAACCTAATGTAGGTCAGTGTGTTTGTTTTTTCAACAACATGTTTGATTTTCCGTTAAATGCCTCTAGTTTGACCAATTACATACAATGGAAAGAGTCCGCTAAAACATATTTCGTGGTAAACGACCTCGAGTTTGTCATGGTTGAGGAGTGTCCTAAAGTCCCGACCCTTGATGCACCGCAAGGTGTTTGTAATGCATATAAGGTGTGGATAAAGGCTAACTCGTTGGCTCAACTTCACATTTTGGCTAGCATACCTAATGCTTTAGTCAAAAGGGTTGAGAACATGGTCATTGTACATGAGATCATGGATACGTGAGTCAACTCAATTTTTTGATACTGATCCCACTACTCTCCAAAAGAGGAGGAAGTCTAAAGATAGTAAATATGACTTATTGGTCTTGGAGACGTGTTTGGTAGAGAATGATGATTCTTTCTAGATACTTGATTCATGTGCTACTAATCACGTCAGTTCTTCCTACCGAGGATTTAGTTCCTGGCAAACGTTGCCACAGGGAAAGTTGACTCTTCGAGTTTGTAATGATGAGGTTGTTTCAATTGTTGTTGTAGGCAGGCCAAAGTTATTTTTGGACAAGAAACATTGTCTGTTACTGGATAATGTTTTTGTAGTTCCTCATCTCAAAAGGAACTTAATCTCGGTTTCTTGTCTCGTTGAACAAGGCTATACCGTCTCTTTTTCTGAGAGTAGAGTGTTTATTTTCAAGAATGGTATAGAGATTGGTTTTGGTTCAATAGAAAATAACTTGTACGTAATAAGGTCGTTAGTCATAAAAGCCTGGCTTAATACTGAAATTTTCAGTACGGCGACAAGAATTAAAAGACCAAAGGTTTCTCCTAAGGAAAATGCCCATCTTTGGCATCTAAGGTTAGGTCACATCAACCTCAATAGGATTGAGTAGTTGGTAAAATGTTGACTTCTAAAGAGTTTATAAGAAAACTCCTTGCCGGTGTGTGAATCATGCCTTGAAGACAAGATGACCAAACAATCTTTCACTGGAAAAGGTTATAGAGCCAAGGAAATCTTGGAGCTTATACATTTAGACCTCTGTGATCCGATGAATGTTAGAACTCAAGGTAGGTATGAATATTTCATCTATTTCATATATGATTATTCAAGGTACGGGTATCTTTACCTAATGTAATGTAAGTCTGAAGCCCTTGACAAGTTCAAGGAGTATAAGGATGAAGTTGAAAACTTGTTAGGTAAGAAGATAAAAACAGTATGATCTGCTCATGATGGAGAGTATATGGACATCGAATTCCAGAACTATATGATTGAACATGGAATCATGTCCCAACTCTCGGTCATAGGTACACCTCAACAGAATGGTGTATCAGAAAGGAGAAATAGAATCTTGTTGGACATGGTTCAGTCTTTGATGAGCTATGCTCATTTTCCAGACTCATTTTGGGGATTTACAGTGGAGACTGCATGTTACATTTTGAACAAGGCTCCCTCGAAAAGTGTTTCTAAATACCTTTTGAGCTATGGAGAGGCCGTAAAGGTAGTTTATACCACTTCAGGATTTGGAGGTGTCTGTAAAGGTAGTTTACGCCGTTAAAGGTAGTTTATGTCATCAATGCAAAAGACTTGTTGTACTTGGATAGCAAAGATGAAAGGCTCATCGACATACCAAAATCATGATGTATTGATCAATTTTTATCCTAAATCCACATGTGTTCTATTACTTTTTTTGTTATCCGTGTCAAACCATCTACACATGAACAAAGAAACACGTCTTCTGTTCGCATATTGGAAATCTAATACTTCGTCTACAACACCATAGAAATTGTTATCCACACTTTCGTTCTCACTGATCTCCCTGGACACTAGCACTTCACTATTTTGTGTAGCTCGTCGATTATCATGCTCTATAGTGTGAAATCGTACCCCATTAACAATGCAACCATTGTAAGAGCGCACTTCAGACGAAGGTCCTATTGCAAGTGAAAAGAAATCAGCGCACCTCAGACGATGGTCCTATTGCAAGTGAAAAGAAATCATCGGAGATATCTTCTCTCTCGCGTCGTTGTAGAACCTGATAATTAATTATACATTAAAAATGACTACGAAAAATGAATCATCTCTCAACTTCCAATACTATGTATACCTGAGATTTGAACCAATCGGAAAATTTGTGTTGATGTCTTATATAAAAGTCATGGGCGCTTTGAGCTTCACGACAAATTAACCTCAAGTGTTGCCTAGAAAATTAATCATTTGAAAGTTATATCAAAGGATTTATCCTAGAACTTAGAAATTTATAAACTTTGAAACGTACTTGCGATAGTTTGTTATTTCTTTACAATTGTTGAGAATGTACCAATATGTGATACACTTTTCCTCCGCTAATAGTGTTCGTAAAGTTGATACCCCTAATGGTCGAACCCTCTGCCTAAATAATTCAAATTCACCAAATATCTCATGATCGGGAATGTTATCAGCATTTCGTTCATCTCTATTGAATCTTGTTTTAACCACACTTAGATATCGCGAGTAGAAGTCCTTCTGCTATAGATCCCTCAAGACGTGCTTCGTTCCGTACAAATTGTTTTAATGTTCGTAAACTTCTTTCAATAGGATACATCTAACTTTAACTAACTGAACCCACCATTTTGGTATCGTATGGTAGATGAACAACAAGGTGTACCATTACATCAAAGAAGGAAGGTGAGAATATTTTCTCCAACTTACAAAGTACGGCTATGATGTCTACGTGTAGTCTGTTCAAATCATATGATGTCTACTTGTAGTTTGTTCAAATCACTTATACGTATTTTTTTTGCACATAAGTCGTGAAAAAATGTATACAATTCAACAATAGCAGTGGATACGTTCTTTGGTAGGTATGCTCGAATACCAATAGGGAGTAGTATGTGAAGCAACACATGACAGTCGTGTGTTTTCAGCCCCGATATTTTTCCATCTTTGTCATCCACATATCATGATATGTTAGACATGAATCCATCAGAAAATTTCACTAATTTTAAATACTTATAGAACGAAATTCGTTCACTATTAGTTAATGTGTATGCTGCATGTGGTTTTACAAATCTGTTATCGACCTATATCAAGTGTAGGTCCTTTCTTATCTTCAAATCTTGTAAGTCTAATCGAGCGTTCATTGTATCCTTTGTCTTTCCTTCAATATTTAACAATGTGCCCACCAAATTATCGTATATGTTTTTTTCAATATGCATTACAACCAATTTATGTCGTAACAATAGTCTGGACCAATATGGAAGTTGGAAAAAAAATACTTTTCTTAGTCCAGTTTAGAATTCGTTTTTTTTTATCTTGCTTCGATGGATGTTTGCTAAGAATAGAAAAGTTCAACATATTTATTTGTTGTAAGATCTATTCTCCATTCATTACGACTGGATGAGGTCTACATTTAACTTTTCCTTCATGTTGCCTACTTTAGCCCCAACTATGATTCTCTGGAAGATAACATCGATGTCCTATAAATGATATTTTTCCTCTTTTCTCGAAGGCGAATTATCTTCTCTGCATATTAGACATGCTTGATAACCTTTTTTACTCCACCCAGATAGGTCACCGTACGCAGGGAAGTCATTATTTGTCCATAATAAGGTGGCATATAGTTGAAAAAACTCACCAATAATAGAATCATAAGTTCGCACACTAATTTTCCATAACTTTTTCAACTCTTCAATCAACGGCTATAAGTAAACATCAATTTCCTTTCCAGAAGATTTTGGACCAGGTATGAGTAAAGATGATAACTGGTAGAAATACAAGTTATTACAGCTCAAATTAGTAAAACAATGAGAGAAAGTGATGGTAAAATAGGCAATATCATGTCTGAAAGCACCAAACTAAAAGGAATTGCGATCGCTAATGCTTATCTCATAAAAACAGTTAACTTCATTATTCTGTATAGGTACAATGCATTGGCGCATATGAAATTGCAATCCAAGGGTACAATGCGACAGCGCGCTTGAAGTTGCGATCACAAGTCATGCAATCGTGAGAAGTTTTTTAAAAAGTGATCGCATAAAGACCTTGCATCAAAGTGACAGCATAATAAATCATAATGGGAGATAAAGCTGATAACGGTCGATTTCGAATTTAGATGACAAGCCGTTAAAAGCCATAATGTTGCAAGTACATCGAACTTTCAGTGACCTTTAAACGGTGCAACAGAGTAGGAAAATTAATGACCGCCCATCATTGCAATCATTGGTAAAAAGAGCTACTTCACCTTGAAATTTATGAATACCCAATGCTACCTGAGAGAGAGGGGGGATTGATGCACACACACGCATACATATACATATAGATAGAGGACAGAGAGAGCAAGGAGAGGAGGCGAAGCCGAGAGAAATCGTTCCCAGACAGATCGAGAGACTGCCAGAGAACAATACAAGGAGAGAAGGCCAACCCTTGTGAAAGCAAGAATCCATAACTAGAACAGAGTTGAAGTGATAAAGAGCAGTGTAAAAGGCCACGGGAAGCAAGACATTGTTTACCTGGCTTGTTATTTCCATTTGTTATTTTGTACTCAATATTTTATTTGCAGAAAATGGAAACTTCATTTCGATTTATGTTCAATCTCTCCACACCATGCATGAGTAGCTAAA
The DNA here is from genome assembly GCF_027475165.1 of Benincasa hispida. Lineage (NCBI taxonomy): Eukaryota > Viridiplantae > Streptophyta > Magnoliopsida > Cucurbitales > Cucurbitaceae > Benincasa > Benincasa hispida. The sequence goes on from NC_143478.1 coordinate 27,172,642, forward strand.
TTACTGAATGGGTTGAGAAGTACTTAACTAGCATGACTTAAGCTATGCATTTTATGTGATCATCTTGTCTTATGTATGCATCATTCATCATTTGGACGTACTTGATAGAGTAGTCTAAAGATAGAATCTAGGCTTGAGAGAGTCGAATTAGACTGCATAAGCAAGAGTAGAAACTTAGAAATAAGTTCTATCTATTGTTTCTCATATACATTGCATGCTTCCTAGAAATAGGAAATGTGGCATGAGAAATGTAGTACTGATATTTGTGTATAGCATGATCACATAACTTGTACACAAGCTTGAGAAATGTTAGCTAAATTCCTTCTCAACCCCTTCATCGCATACTTGTTGTAATTCAACGCTTTCTTCACTCCGCGTTCAACTCCGTCACATAAGAAAATCTAAATTAAAACACCATCTACTTCTTTTTCACCACCGCAATAGAATCAAAGAGTCTGACGCATATCTATTTAGTAGTCTCTGTGTTTGACCCTGGACTTACCAGGAACCTAAGAAGGCTTATACTTGGGCTTTGTTAGGAAAACTTGCATGATCATCGCATAACACATATCATCGCATACTCACACCATCGCATCATAAACCAATGCATCAAAAGACATGAAGAAGTTTGTTTCCTTCATCCATTTCCAAGGGGGAAAATTATAAGTAATTATCACAACAGGCCACATACTATAAGAAGTACTCATATTTCCAAATGGATTGAACCCATTTGAAGCTAATCCCAAACGAACATTTCAGGGATCTAAAGCGAAATGAGAAAACTCACGATCAAAATGTTTCCACCCTACTGCATCAGCTGGATGTCGTAATACATCCTCCGTTTCAACTCGCTTATCTTTATGACATCTCATGTCAGAAGCGCCTTCTTTTGATGCAAACAATCGTTTTAATCTCGGTATCAATGAAAAATAAAGCAATACCTTATGTGGTATTTTTTTACCTTTTCCATCATTAACTTTGTACCGAGACTCGCCACAAACAGGACATTGTTGCAAATCTGAAAATTCTTTCCAATACAATACACAATCATATTTTCATGCATGAATAGACTCATAATCTAGGCCTAAATCACACAATTTTGCTTAGCTTCATAAAAGGAAGTAGGTACAGCGGTGCCAGTTGGAAACGATGCCTTTAACAATTCCAGCAACATGTCAAACGATTTGATATTCCAGCCGTTGAGAACTTTGATATGCATCAACTTCACTAAAAAGTTCAAGGACGAAAACTGCGAACAACCAGGGTATAGTTCATTACGTGCTTCGGTCATTAAATCCTCGAATAAGTTTGTGGTATCTCTTTCTTGACCATTAGAGGAAATTTCATTCTCAATCCCTTCTTCATTTGTATCTTCGTTTTCAATTGGAACTTGTAGATCGTTTATAAGATTCAACATCTTATTTTCTTCGATAACATTATCCTCTATACTATCTACTTCAACATTATGTATTGAATGAGTTGTATGACTTTCAAAACATCTAGATAAGTTTACTGGCTCTCCATGATATACCTATTCACAGTATGAGGGAGATATTCCATATGTTAATAGATGTCATTCTACAATATCTAATTTTTCCCAAATTGAATTCATACAATTCTTGCATGGACATCTTATTCGTCTGGAATCATTAACATGAAACTTCGTCATATCTAAAAACTGGGATACTCCTTCTCTATACTCCACTGATAACTTATTCCGTAGTTTAACCCATTCTTCATTCATCCTTAAAAATAAATCTTTTCTGACCAACTTGTAATCCAAAATAATAACCTATATTAGAGGACAAAGCACAAAGTCTTTATTAAGCATGAATTTTGATTAATTTAATAAACAATTCCAAGTTTGTTTGGAGAATTTAAAATTTTAAATAATCTCTAATAGGTGATTTGACTTGTGTATACACAACATCCATGGAGTATAATTTGTATTAAAAAAAAATAATGAGCATTTAGGAATGTGATTGTATATTTTCACTTTTCAGAAGCATATTTCTTAAGTACAATTGTTATTAGACAGTACTTACACTTTTCAATTTTGAATTTTTGTGATGTACTAGTTGTAAAGGAGTAAAGACTAAACTAAGTCCAAAATTAAGTAATAAGTAAAAGAGGTCTCTTTTTTTACCCCTAATGTTATTGATTTGGTTTGAAAACCAAAGTGTTTTTAGGGGTATAGAGTTGTGTTTTCCTTCGTTAAGTTAGTTGAATTAATAGAGGTGAACACTATGTGATGTATCATTTTACTTATACATGTATCGAACATCTCACAAACTAAATATCATACGTCAGTTACTATACTAGTTATCAGTTTGAATATCCGCCCCTTCATGTTTATCTTTTGGGAAGAATCCCTTTAAACTTTCTTAACAAATGAACACACTATTGTCATATCCTATAAGAGAGAACGAACAAGTCTTTCACTAGTACTGCCTTGAATAATTGATTCAGGTTAGCCAAACTGAACTGCTTTATACAATTATTAGAACTCAAAAAATTTTTAGGCTTCATAAAGAAAATTCAAGAAAATCAACTTCTAAAACCAGTTTCCTATCCATGCTCATCATTAGAGACCATGACATAACTTTTAAGAAAAGTGATGATTTATGTTCATAGAATTTTCAATAGAAGTTTTAATCATATACACAAACATCATAGTAAATTTGAAATATATCTTTAATTAGTTTTAGTCAAGAAAGTCACTAATTCCTAACCTTAACAATTAAAAAGGAAAAAAAAAAGACTCAATCCACCAAATTGCAGAAATTATAACATCCACAATCCACAATCCATCCACAATTCACAATAACATCCATAATCCACTAAATTGTAGAAATTGTAACGTAATGAAATGGGTCAATCTTAATTAGGGCAACAAGGAAGGAAAAAAACTATATGCTTGAAACATTAGATTTAATTTAAAGAACAATAAGAGAGATAGATGTTATATGATAATAAATCAAAGCAATAGTATCAGATTTCAAATTCACGAGAAATGAAACAATGGCATAAATTCACAAAATAAGAGAAAAGAAATGAAAGGGATGTGGGCAAACCTGTTGAAAGCTTGCGAAGGACACCAGAGCGGTGGACAACAAGCAATGGAACGGTGACGACAAGGAAATTAATGGTGAAAGAAACGGAGAAGAGACGCGAAGAGAAGGGGTTAATGGGGCAACGGCAAGGCAGGCCGGGCAGGGCAGGCAACGACAACGACAAGGCAGAGACTCAAAGAGAAGAGATGCACTGACCACAAGTGGGCGGCGGCTAGGGTTTTTAGATTGGGTTAATGGGGAATAAGGGGACGGGAGGTGATCTGGTATATACCAAAGCAGATCTTCCGACGGCGATCAACAGTCGTCGGGAATTCCTTAAATAACGGTGTCATGAGATAGGTCCTATCTCCCGACGCCGTTATTTAATGGTCTGGAGTTCCTTAGGAACTCCCGACGGTCCCTTACGTCGTCGAGAGAGACCCTATCTCCCGACGAACGAACTCCTAACGACAGATTTAGGCGTCGAGGGAGCTCCTTTTTCTTGTAGTGAATGAGACATTGTGCTAAGTTCTATAAGAAGAATACATAAAATTTGATCATCATGGTGTATATATATCTAGGTGACCCTCATCTTTCACTCACATACCATGTCGAGTAATATTATATCTTAAATCTTTACCGATAAATCGAAGTCTAATTCCTATCAAACTAAAATATCTCACCCACATAACTTTTTTTTTTTTTTTTGAAATATACCTAAAAGAGAAAAGACATTATAAACAAAATTCAAATGTAAGATTTTATTTGTATAGAAATAAGAAAGAAAAGGAAGTTAGATGGAAAACCGTCCAAATTAAGGAAGAATGAGAAGATGAATTAAAAGTTGTGTAGTCTTAGTATTGAAACTTGAAGAAGTAGAAAAGAAAAAGAAAAAGAAAAAGAAAAAAGTAAAGGGAAAACAATGGACTGTGAAAGTGAAATCCCAAGACGCGTTGAAAAGTCACGTGCACCACGGCGTGTTGGATTTGAAAGGAATTTCAACTCCTTGGGTTGATATATTAGTGTTTACTCACTACACCCACCTCCATTTCTCACTTCACACCTTTTATTTCTCTACACACCCACAGCGTGCGCCAATTTCTTTTCCTTTTCGCACCCCCTACGTCCCACGCGCTCTCTTTTACCCTATATCTCCACGTGCCCTTTCCATTTTTTTTTTTCTCATTAGTAATAAATTATATTTTGAATGTAATACACTCATCATTTCCCCCCAATCAAATCACACTCTTTGTTTGTTAAGAATTTTTAGTTTATATAATTAAAAAAAAAAAAAGATCTTGGTGAGTGATTCAATTATGATATTTTCTTGATTTATTAATGTTTTTATCTCGTTCTATTCATAAAATGATTATTTTTTATTTTTATTTAATAGAGTATATGTGTTGTTTATATGTATGGAAGAAAATGTCTCATTCATGACTCAAAGTTAAAGTGATGAATTAACATGATAGAATTAAAAAAGAAAAGAAAATTTAGGTGAATGATTCCATTTTGAGATCTTGATTTATTGATGTTTTTATATTGTCCGATCCATAAAATAAGATTTTTTTTTTTAATTTTGTTTTTATGTTGAAAGAGTATACGTAAAACCTCGTTTGTACATACAAACAAGATGTCTAATTTTATGATTGAGATTTGAAATGATGAACTAATATGATAGAATAATGAAAATATTTGATGAATACATTTTGCTTTTGCAAAATTAAGTTTATTTATTTAATAGTAATTCTCTTTTGTTTGATGGACTATATTATTGAACAATAAATAAAAAAAAAAAAGTTGTTTTCATATACATTTTTTTATTTTCAAAATTTTAGATATACAAAGCAAAAATATAAAACAACCTTATGGTTTTGAAATAAAAAATAATTTAACAAAAAATTAACTGTATTATCATTAAATAAAGGTAGAATGGAGATAGCAATACAATTACGTCATGGTAACATATTAACGACTTTTATTAATTAATTAATTATTATTATTATTATTATTTTAGTTAGACAACAACGTTCAACATTTAAAGACACATATCCGTAATGTAAAAAATAAAAAAATAAAAAGGTACAATTATATATATATATATATAAACAAGAAAAATTATCGTAGTATATTGTTAATTTTCTAATTAAAAAATTTCCACATAATTTTTTTTCTTTTACAAAAAGTATTTAACGAGGCTACTATTTTTTTTTTTTTTTTTGTTAATTATATTCGAGTCAGCCATAATGTAGTTAATTAATGAAGTTCTTCCTTCGTGGGGTTTTTTTATAAAAAAAAATATAATTTTTTATTTTTATTTTAATTTTATTTTGGATTTGTAGTTCTTTGGCCGCAACAGAGATTACAAGCATGAAGAAGTTTTATGGTACCGACCAAATAAAATATTATTAATTTCTCAGAAGAACAAACTCCCAAAAAAAAAAAAAAAAAGGAAAAAAGTTTTTGAATTATCAGTCAAAACGCTCGCCAAACATATGGCTTCCGCTTTATTTCCCTCAGTCACATTGTACCTTTTTAATCCTCTTTTATTTATTTATTTTTAATTATTATTATTTTTTAAAAATTTTTGGTCATTTCTCTTTACCTTTATCTATATATACATGTCTGTCTCCCTTTTCATTATCCTTTGAGAAACTCGCACCCTTCTCTCTTTCTATATCTCTTCTTCTTCTTCCTTTCTCACTCTTAATTTCCTCTAATGGCTGCTACAACTTTGAAGCTTAATTCAATTCCCAATCATGTCACATTTTTTGAAACAACTCGTCCTATGTCTCATTCTTTTGGACAAGTCTTGATCCCGATAAAACCCAATAATGTTTTGTCATTGTCGTCGTCTTCTCGACGGTTGTCGGTTTCGTCTTCTTTGGTATTGGTACCGTTGATGGATGTGTTTTCTTCTTCTTGTTCTACCGCTGCTGCGGCCGCCATGGTTCACAAGGTGGCCAGTTTGGCGCACTTGTGGCGGCAGATTCATGGCTGCAATGACTGGGAAGATCTCATGGAGCCCACGCTTCACCCGCTTCTGCGACGTGAAATTATCCGATACGGCGAGTTCGTTACCGCTTGTTATAAAGCTTTCGATCTTGATCCAAACTCCAAACGGTATTTGACCTGCAAGTTTGGGAAGAAGAATTTGTTGAGGGAAGTGGGGTTGGAGAGTTCAGGTTATGAAGTTACTAAATACATCTATGCTACCCCACCGGATATCAATATTTCTCCCATCCAAAATTCCCCGCCATCTTGTGGTCGGTGGATCGGGTACGTTGCCGTCTCCTCCGATGAAACCAGCAAGAGACTTGGACGACGAGATATCGTCATCACTTTCCGAGGTACCGTCACCAACCCAGAATGGATTGCTAATCTCATGAGCTCCCTCACGCTCGCCCGCCTCGATCCCCATAATCATCGGCCTGACGTCAAGGTTTGTTAATATAACTTCATGAATCCAAAAGCTTAAATATATATCTATTTTTTTTTTTTTTACCTTCTTTAAAGACCTAACAAGGAATCACTTAAATATCAATAATTTAGATTGTTCAAGAAGAATTTAAAAGGTTAAAAGGATGAGTTCCAATCAATTACTTGAAATTCAACATTGAGAAAACAGTAGTAATAAAATTGGACAAACTATTCAAAAACTTAAAACTCGATGGCTTACGGTAAATTTAATATTTTTCCAGGTTGAGTCAGGATTCTTAACACTCTACACGAGCGAAGAAACGAGCATGAAATTCGGGCTCGAGAGCTGCCGAGAGCAGCTATTATCAGAAGTGTCAAGGCTACTAAACAAGTACAAAGAGGAAGAAGTGAGCATAACCATGGCTGGGCATAGCATGGGAAGTGCATTAGCTCTTCTTCTAGCTTATGACATAGCTGAGTTAGGGTTGAATAGAAGAACAAACAATGAAGTGGTACCAGTTTCAGTGTTTTCTTTTGGAGGTCCAAGAGTTGGGAATTCAGGCTTCAAAAAAAGATGTGAAGAATTGGGAGTAAAAGTTTTAAGAATTGTGAATGTGAATGATCCCATCACAAAGATGCCAGGTGTTTTATTCAATGAAAATTTTAGGGTTTTTGGAGGACTCTTAAATGGAGGTGGTAATAATAGCTATGAACATGTTGGAGTTGAATTGGTTCTTGATTTCTTCAACATGCAAAACCCTTCTTGTGTTCATGATTTGGAGACTTACATAAGCCTTTTAAGATGTGATCCAAAACAAGAAGAAGATCATCAAGATAATGATGATGATGATCATAATAATGGGAGAAGAAAGATTATTATTAATAGTGGGGAATTTATCAACAAAGCTATGGAGTTTTTGTGTAGTAATGCACAAATCTTGAACATGTTTCCATGGAGGATTCCAGTGAATTACTTGAGTCAATCACAAAATTAGGTCAAAAGAAAATGGATATAGAAGGAAAAAAAAAGGGTTTGATATATAATTTTAGGTTTAAAAGAGGAAAACAAAAAATATACATTTTAACTCCTCAGCCTTTGCTATTTTTTCCCACTAAGGTAGAGGAGAGATTCTTAGATATATATCATAACCAAAACTTGTACATTTTTTTTTTTTTTTTTGTCATTTGTTTTCCTTGATGATGGATTGACCTCTGATAAAAAAAAAAATTGAGAAAAAAGAGGCCAAAATTCATATGATGTATAAAAAATCCAATCAAAGGAATTAAATGAATATTTTTACACCATTTATTTACTTAGATTCTTATTTAAACTCCACAAGACAAAATATAACTGCTTGCCTTTTATTGTATTTGGTTTGGTTAAGATTGAATGACGTATGAAAATTGTTTGTCCCTAAGCATTTTCTATATACACAATTATTTTTTTTTAATTTGTTTCGATAATGTGGAGAAAGTGAATTGTTTTTCTTAAATCTCCAAGTTGATAGTACATGTTTTATGTAAGTTGAATTGTACTTATTTTTACACCATTAACATCTATATTATTTTAATCGATTAGTTCTAAAAAGAAAAAAAAGAAGAAAAAGGTTGTAATTTGATAAGTGGTAATCTATCTCATTCATACTCTGATAAATGCCCAAAAGTATAAGTGCCTAGTTTGGTAACTGTTTTTCTCTTAAAAAAAAAAAAAAAAGAAGCAAAATTAAGCTTTTAAATACAACTTCCACCATTAAGCTTTTCTATTTTGTTGTCCATTTTTTACCAATGTTTTCAAAAGTTATTTTAAAAGCTAAGTCAAATTTGAAAAACCAAGAACTTGTTTTTCTTTTTTTTGAATAACTTAATAATTCAAATATTTTCTCTTGTAAATTTCAAAAACAAAAAACAAAAATTAAAATCATTATTAAACAAAACTGTATATAATTATCTCAGCAAATTGCAATTATTGTACGCTAGGTTTAGTCAAACCTCGAAATCATGGTGTATTTAGTTTGCAATTTTATAAAAGAATTACGTTTACTCAACAAATGCCAACTTGAATTTAACTTAGTTGATTCAGACATATACCTTTATCAATATTTGTAGGTTAAAATTCTCACTCATTTAAACTAAAAAAAACATTACACAAAAATTAAAAAAATAAAGAAAAAAAACTTCATCGAATAATTAATATGTCATCTCTGAATTAATAACTTACCATATATAAATTGATCTTAGTAAATATGTACGACATCAAAAGAAAGAATACATGTCAAAATGAACATAATTTAGTGGTAATTGGCCAACTCAGAAAGCTAAAAAAACAATCTTAATTATTAAATCGTAAAAGAGAGATTTGAATAAATAAAGAAAGCCAAGACAAAGACTTGGCCATAGTGTTAATTAGGTGACATGCATGTATATGAGTAAAGTATATATGAGTGTGAAGAAGAAGAAATGTGTGAAGTTGTTAATCATGACAATCTTTTGATATGGTCATAATTAGTTCAAGAACCATTTTAGGGTTTGGACGTGTGACTGAAGTCGCAGCCCTTCATCTTTAACATGGAAGACCAAAGTTGCTAAGAAATTAATAGCCTTCCCTCTTTTTTCTTCAATAAGATTTCTCGGATCGATCTGATCCGACTTTGTTTCATTTCATTTCATGCTTTTTCTAATTATACGTATGATTTGATGTTTGGTGAGATGATCATTCCAAATTAATTGAATTATGATATGTTGTTAAGTACATAAAAATTTAATTCAAACAAACTTTTTGATAGATGGAACATGAAGAAAAAAATCTTAAAAAAAAAGATACTTTTAATAGGCTTCGACTTCCTCGTGGTCGAATTTATTTTCTTTGGATACATAATAATTTAATATTTAGCGAGATGACTCTTTAAAATCGTTTTGTACTACATAGAGTGAATCTTTTTTTTTATTCTTTTAAGAAAAGGTTTTTGGAGACTTCTCATAATAGACCGTATTTCTTTTTCTTTGTTACATATAATTTAATGTATAGTAAGATGACTTCAAACAAGTCACTTTAATTAGATGGGGAAGAATTTGTTCAAGGGACTTAGGTTTGATAATTAATGATTTTTGTTACAAACGATTTTGTTCTTAAATTTCTTTCATATCCCTTTTAGTGGGGGTAACATGACTTAATTTTCAAAGGGGTTGATTGTGATAAAACTTCATGTTAGATGTAAATATGTTAGGTGTTTTTTCTTTGTTTTTTTGTTAGTTCAAGCCATTGTTTTTCTTTCTTAATCATCGAGTGAGAAGACTTTCTCTAATTGATTAAAAGAATGTGTTTTTCAAGTCGTTTAAAGAATCGTTTCTATGACTTGTATGATAGTTGACTTTGCTATATTTTTATATGTAATATAAATGTTTTCTTTTTATTTCACTTGCAATCTTATAAATAGTAAATTGTAATTAGTCACACTTATATCAAATTAGAAAATGACTTCTTTTAAAACATCTTTAATTTGTAAGAAGAATTTATGTTAGATAACCTTAAGATATTAAGGTTTTTGCATCATAAAATTAAAATCTAGGGTTTTTATTTATTTATTTATTTTTTTATGGATGTCACCTTTGCTCCTTCTTCCGTTTTTTTAAAATTTGAGTTTGTTTTATTAACAATTTTGTTCATTTTTTTTTAGATTTATAAAAAAATTTACTAAAAAGAATTAGATTATTGATTAGGATAGAAGTGAAACTAATGATAACTAGTTATGTCAAACGAAATCGAAATTTATTTGAGAAAATGTAGAAATAATTGACAATCAAACTTAGAATCATTCACTAGCTGTAATTTTGGAATATTTCAATTTCGTCCATATTGAAAAATGATTCTTATAAAAAAAATATCGGATTAAAGAAACATTTCATTAGAAGCTTTAGAAGAAAAAAGGTTGAAAAAAAGTCTGTATCTAAGAAGTTGATGCTTTATATATAGAAAGAGTTTTTCTTGTTACGAATAACAAAATGTCAAAACCAAAATTGAATTTTTTTCCTTTACTTTATTTTTTCTTTAATGGAAATAAAAAATTCAGAAAGGTACATTCTTTTCGTTTTAAAATTTTGACCAGACTTTACAAATTCATCTTTCCATGTAGATTGGAAAGAGTAAATGGTCGGTAACGAGTTTATATACATATAATATTATATATATATATATATATATAATATCTATATATATATATAATATATATATATATATATATATATATATATATATATATTTAAAAATTATATGTTGTTTTCACATAAAGAAAAATAAGATCACTTATTTGTAAATATAAAATGTCACTGTCTTCTATCGTTGATTAGTGAATCTAGAAATTTATCGCAGTCAACATTCAATACATAGAAGTCTATCATTGATAGACAATGATATTTTGTATACTTGAAAATATTTTGAACAATTTTATCATTTAAGACAATTACCCAACATTTAATAAAATTTCCATTTCTTATTCTTTATTTATTGTTTTTTTTTTGTTATTTTTTTTAAATACATAAATTTATTTAGGGTAATTATTTTAAATGAAAAACTTACTAGATTTTTTTTTTTTCAAATATAGCAAAATGTCATTGTCTATTAGTGATAGACAATGATAAACAATGACATTTTACTATATTTATAAATAAGTTGGCTCATTTTGATATATTTAAAAACAACTTATTTATTTAAGAAATTGATTATCTCCTCTCATTGAAAAAGAAAGGTGGTCTTTTAACTTAAAAGAAATCAGCCGAAAAGAATGAAAATTTAAGGAGGATTTTCAAAAACAGAAAAATATGGAAAAATACTTACACAAATAGCATAATTTAATTATAGTTGTGATAGACATTGTCATCAATAGCAGAATTTAATTAACGTCTATTAGTGATAGAAACAGATACAAGTCTATCACTGATATATTGATAAATGCAAATAGAAGTCTATCAGTGATAGAAACTGATATAAGTTTATTATTGATACTATCAATGGTAGAAGTCTATCATTGATACTATCAAGGATAGAAATTGATACAAATCTATCATTGATAGATGTTGATATAAGTCTATCAGTACTTGTTTTTGTAATTTTTGTAAATAGTTTGATTGTTTTTCTATATGGCAAAATTTGTCAAAGTTTGAAAATTTAATTTTTACTATTCTCAATATTAGTTTTATGTTTATATACTACAAATAATAATAATAATAATAATACTTTTACTTTTGCTAATTCAACTAGAGCATATATCAGGCTTTAAAATATTTGAATTTTGAATCATAGTATTACAAATTAGGATTAGAGAAAAAAAAAACTAAAATCTCAACATGATTAACATTAGATTGTCGAGAGACATGGGGACGCGGCAGCTGGATGTCGTGAAAGTGATTTTCCAACATTAGTCTAAAAAATCATGTAATCGTAGTTCACATGTTGTTGATTAATTAATTAATTAATTAAATTATTTAGTTAATGCTTTATTCCTTAATTTCAACCGAAGATAAAAAGAAGGAAAAGAAAAAAAGAAAAAAAACATAATATTCCCAATGTCAAGGTGTGTTTTGTTATGTGGCGACGTTGTTGGTTGAATATTCTGTCGGATGTGAAGCCAAGAAAGTTCCAAGAAACCCTTTTGTTCTCTCTTATTACATAAGCAATTACGTCTAAATTTTTTACCTTATTCTACGTAGGCCTTCTCTATGAAATATTTCCAAAAAGTCAAACCTCAAAATAAATACAAGATTATATATATATATATATATGTAATAAGTAAATAATTGACAATGATAGGAGCGGGAACATTTAATGTTTACTTTCAAGTTAAGGTTCCTATTCATGGTGAAGAATTACAACTTTTCATGCATCTAAAGGCCTCTTTTCATCCAAGAGTCATAATGAATATGAAAATTCATATTCATTTACATTATTAATGTCTTATGTATCTATTTAATTTATGTATTTTCATTTATTAAAGGTTCATATATTTACTTGTTAAACATATGTGCAAACACTTAAATTGCATGGTCTAAATATAGAAAATCTAAGTCTAACTCAATTAATTAATTTGTATGTGTAGTTTTGACTAAGAGATGGAAAGTTTCGGTTTTAATACAAACCAAGAAAAAAGAAACTTGAATGTCTAAGATGTATACATAAATGATGGGATATATGTGTGTGAACATAATTGCCTAAACTATCTAGACTTTTCATATTAAATATTTTCAGAGGGGTTTTGTTTGCTTTTTCCAATTAATTTGTTGGATTTGTTGTCACAAAAAAGCAATAAGATATTGACATGATGTAAATATATGAGGTTCATTTTGTTTAGTAAAATAAATATAGGAATGAAAGATTTAACCTTTGACTTTAAAGAAAGAAAAATGCATATCAATTACGATTGTTATATCTATTTCTAGTTCTTAATTAGTTTTTAAGCTTAATTTCAACATTTATGCTTTTAGAAATTCTGTTTTATCTTGTACCCTTTAATTAAAGTTCACAAATGTTCATGTTTCATGCTCTTGAGAACCGTATGTAAATCCAACCTAAGTTATTTATGATTGCACTTTAAAAAGAAAAAAAATTGGTACATTATCCTATCTTTTTGCAAATCATCTTATCTATAGTTGTTCATAATAACAAGAAAAACTCTCTTTTCCTTTTTATTTTTTTAAATTATTATTATTATTATTATTTGGTTGAAGTAGATTTCAAAAATATGGGTGCCGCTCAAATGTATTTAAGTACTGTCCTTTTAAAATAAAGTAAAAACATAACTTGTGAACCATTAGTAATCCTCTAAAAAAGGGTCAAATGTTTAAGTCCACATCATGGAAAAACATTGCATCATGAAAGCTCACCTATACAACCATATATATTCACATAAAATCTTGTTAAGAATCTCACGTTAGAAAAATGAAGAGATCTCATAATTTTTAATAGATATTTGGACTACTCCTCCCATTGTTAATTGATTTTGTAGATTGAATTTCATGTTTCTTTAATGTGGTATCAAAGTCCATGAAGCTCAAACTTACATTCCATTAAAAAACCAACTCAAGAATAGTGAACCACAAAAGGGACACCATCTTGAGAGGCATATTGAGAATCTCATTTTCAACTTATATTACTCAACTAGTTAAATCATATATCTTGAATCAGAAGATCAAATGTTCAAATTTTAGTTCCATTTTCAAAAGTTGGTGAACTAAGAAAAATTATAACCATATTCACAAAATTAAATAAATAAATAAAACATATGTGATTAGATTCTTGTAACTCAGTCAATCATAGAGAACTTTATTGAATCAATCAATATACCACATGTAATCAACTCACGTAACATTGTTCAATTAATTTCATTTGTAATCAAATCCTTTTTTTAGTACAACAATTATGGGATGAGAAATCAGACCTTTTTCCCCTAATTATCATTGAGCTAAGTTCATTTTAATGTATGCATAATTTTTTATTTCCCCTATTGGTAAAATACACAAGCTGATAAGCAAATAATTGACAATGATAGGAGTTGGAGCATTTAATGTTTACTTCCAAACTAAGGTTCCTACCCATGGTGAAGAATTACAACTTTTCATGCATCTAAAGCCTCTTTTCACCCAAGAGTCATAATGGATATGAAAATTCAGATTCATTTATGTTATTAATGTCCTATGTATCTATTTAATTTATGTATTTGCATTTATTAAAGGTTCGTGTATTTACTTGATAGATGAAAGGTTGCATCCTTTCATAGTGTCTTTTCATTCAGTATAAATAATGTTCTACTTTTCATAATCAAGGTACCAGCACGCAGCGAAAGAGATCATGATCCATAAGCACTCTAATTTATTAATTTTGACAGAAAAGAAAAAAAAATACTTAAATAGAGTTTAATGGGTTTCAAGAACATACCTTTGAAGAACCGTTGAAATCTTGATTTCCAACTGCAAATTCCTCCAAATCTTTGTGCAGACCACCATAAGATCTTCCCTACTATTTCTCTTGGTGCTCTAGATTGAGTTGTGAGACTCAAAATAAGCTATCAAAGAGAATTTGGAGAAAGCTCACTACAACAACCCAAATGAAGAACACCTTCTTCGAGAAATTTCAGCTAAAATTCTTTCGGTTGCATCACTTCAACTTCATTCCAATCTCTTCAATATATTGCAGACTATGCAAAGAGATTTGTTACATGGGATGCAGGTCATGCTTGGAGTAAATGAAGGTTGAAGAAGTGGGTTTCAATGTGAGCAAATTGAAGATGAAGATGAAAAATATGATTTTTCATTTTGTGTAATTTTCATTTCCAAAATCCAAAAAATGATTTTAAAATCATATTTTATTTCTAAAATCAAAATTTATTAATTTTACAAATTAATTTCATAAATTAATTTTCTAATAAAATTAATAAATAATTATTTAAACAATTTAAATAATTCTAATTAATTTAATATCCAATATTAAATTAATTTTACCTAATTCATCTTCATATATTTAAATCATATTTAAATATATATTCTCCAATTCCATTTGATTTTAATTTGAATGTTTCAAATTAACTTATCACGCTACTTTAGAGCTAATCCATTTTCGAGCTAGTAGAGGGACCTCGTGGACCTACAGATCATGGGTTTCAACGATCCGAGATTAATCGACTAAACTCATTAGACCGATCTAACCCCCCTTCGTTAACTAATGGGTCACTCCACTAAATCCCATAGTTGAACTCCCCTCATTGTAGACATGTTATGTTCACTAGATATAACCATGGTTGTTCGTAATAACGGCTAGGTCAAATCTCTGTTTTACCCCCAAAATTACCTCTTATTCCTTAAGTCCCCAGTGATACCCTAATGAACAATTGTTTTGTGATTCAATTAACAAAACCGAGTCCCTCTCAGGCCAATGAGAGGGCGGGATCCTTTGTTCAAGACCTAGAATCAACATTTAAGGGAACAACCTCTCTACTTTTCCTAAAAGCGGGTAGGAGTGAATTCCATCTTGCACCCTATGTCCCCAACTATCTATCCGGTCTTACCCCTGAAATGGGAGTCTTATTGAGCCAACGCTGTTGAGCCAACCCTCCCCTATGCAAATCTAAGGGTAATCCCGAATAAACAGGAGTTCATATTAGCTTAAGATTAAGGTCAAGTTACCTAGGTCATCGCTTTGAAATAGTCTTAAACAGTAAAAAGCATTATAAAGTAAGAGTGACTCATTTCATGGTCCGATCTTGTACAAACCCTTTTGCACAAGGACACCCACACTCCTCATGTCCAACATGAACGAATTAGGATCACTTCGTCTGTAGCACTTTACAACTCCTTGTAACAACTACAGAGCAGACCGCATCCAATAGTGTTATCAGAATAAGATAGCTAACCTTATTCATATGCTATAGATCATTTTGATTGTTTACTCGAATTTGATCCACCTTTATATCTCCACATAAAGTTCAAGTACTCACAATAGTCAAGAGACTTTCAGGTTTATTGGATTTGTTATTAAAAAAACATCCATTCAATAATACCTTTATTGAATTTTCAAAATAAGTTCCATTGTTTACAAACCACGAGTTTTAGGACATAAAATCCAACAATTGTGATATAAAGAAGTGAAATACATAGAAAATGATAAAACTCTATCAATGTTTATTACATATAGACATTAATAGACTATTATTAGTGTCTATATGTGACATGAAGTGTTCTATGTTGTCTATCATTCATGTTCCATATGTTTAAACATACAACTATCAGTCTATATTCTATCATTGACGTCGTCGATGAAGAAGAACGTCGAGGAAGAAGTCGTCGTCGATGACGAAGAACGTCGAGGAAGAAGCTGAAGAACAACGAGAAAGAAACTGTAGGTGAGGATAAGAAACTATAGGTGAGGATGCACGAATTTTAAATCCCAAAATATTTTAGGAATTTTGAAAAAAGAGAAGGAAAACATCGCTTCCTTTGATAAATTTTTGCTATAGATTGTAAACACTTTTGTTTTCTTCTTTTCATACGAGCTACTCTTTTGTTTTTTTTTTTTTCCTTTCATAAGAATTACATTATCTATATATAATATTATATATATGTATATATAAAATTAAATGTTTGGTTTGATTGTGTGCTGTGTGGGCATGTTTCTTGCCCCCACACAAACACACATGTCATTGCCAACGCAATAAACGAGGATATGTTTTCAATTGACACCAATTTCTATGTGCATTAAAAGACATTCTTTTGACTTCTCATATTTTTTCCATGAATATATATTAGCCTTAGTTACTTTTATTGTTTTTTTTCTCTTGATTCAACAAATTAAACCAGACAGATAATAGATATTCCAAAATTTGTGGCACTTGTTTCTCCAAATGTTTGTTTTTATGTCTCTCACGAAGTTGATTTTTCTATTTTTTTTTTTAAAAAAATTATTTTGATTATTTTAGTTCCATTTAACTTTTTCTTAATACTCTGTTCGATCTTTAGACTAAAAATGCTATTTCAACGTTTTGATGTGGTTTTTAAGCTTTGGAATAAAAGGTTGGTTTTAGTCTTTGATATTTATTTTTTTTAACATAATTTTGTTTTCATTTTAAAACCTAAAATATGTCTCTGGGATCTTAGATTTGAATTTAAACGATTTATAAAAGAAATTAAAAAAAAAACTATTTTTTTAAAATGTAATGTTTAAGGACTATGATAGAATATAAGGTTAATGAATCAAGATGAATAAACATGATAAATTCATACACCAAATAATTTTTTGAACAAATTTTAGAGCTAACTTGAGGGATATATACTCAAACCAATAAGTTGGGGAGAAAAGCCTAAATAAAAAAAAAAACCCTCAAATTTTGCTATTTGTTTTAAAAGTATGTATCCCTATTATTTTAAATATTACAATATTACCCATGATCTTTTATTTAAATATTTCTAAACTATCATTAGAATAAAAACATGTTAGAATGTTGAATCATAATTGGGAGTTGAAATAGGGTAGTGGCTGCAACTTAAAGGGTAATATTGTCCTTTCAATATTCTAACGTATTTCAAGTATTCTATAGTAGTTTTGAAACGTTTATGAACTATGGTAAAAATAATATTAAAATTTTTGAAAGTATATATGTATTTATGAAATAGAGAGCAAGGTTTTGGATTTTTTTTTTTTTAAAATTCAATACTATGTCCAAGGGTGATGTGTCAATATATATATAAATATTAAAAAAAAAAAGAAAGAAGAGAAAAGAAAATCAATTTTGATGAAATGTACTTGAAATTGGAACGTTGAAAAGGTTGGGTAAAAGAAACCAAAGGATTTGCTCTTTTTAATGGCTTGTAAAATTAGGAATCACGTGACTGTGGGGTACACTATAGAGATGGACCAAATTATTGAACCTCTCAAATAATTGTTGTCCTTTTTCTAAAAAAAAATTCTTGGTAAATGAAAAGCACTTAAAACTAACTGGATTAATTTAAAATATATTTTTGAAGAAATACTTTGGAGGCAGACGATCCAAAAAATGGCTTTTAAGTTATTAAAAAAAATCTTCCAAATATGTTGTAAGAAAAACTAGATATATACGTAAATAATACGACCACTTTTGAATGTGTAGTGCAACGAAAAATTATTATTTAAAATATTTCTTAGAAAATGTAATATATAAAAAATATTTTTATTGAATAGATATATACACTATAAATGTATAATCTAGAGGCTAAAAGAACCCCTAATTTTAAAATTATACTTTTGTCAGTGAGAATAAATGAACAAAAATGACAAAAACAATAAAAAAATGTATAGTAAGTTGAAAATGATGTTTGAAAGACACATATACAAATACAATGAATACATGAAAAGGAACAAAAATTTAAAATAGAGACATTCTTACCTTTATCTAACTAGTGTGTGCATGAATTTAATAGGACGTGAAGTTGAGAATAATTTGATAATCGACGAAATTAAACTACAAATGAAAACCAATTGCAAAAAATGGAAAATATGATGAATTTTACCGTTTGGACAAATCTAAAATAAAATTAAAATTCATGATTGATGTAAAATTTAATGAAATTTTGGAAAAAGTAATTACACATTATTTGCCTACAAATTCTTTTATCCAGCAAGATAATTTGCTTGAAATGTCCCACCGAAAAGGAAATATTTGGTTTGAAATTCCCACCAAAAATTAAAAGGAAAAAAAAACGTTTCTGGTATAAAATTTCTCAAACTTGTCAGATTGAACAAAAAAAATAATAAAGGTTTAAATATTAGGACTAGTTTCATAAATGAAATTCAAGCTCAAAATACTAGAATATGTAGTATAAAGATAAAATAATTACATACATAGAACAAAAATGGTAAAAGACAAAAAAGAAAAAAAATCATGTCCAACCCCCATTTTGCGTGCTGCTTCCCGGTTTTCTCAAATCAAAAGTTATCACTGATAGCCATTACCAGCGATAGCTTTCAATTTGAGAAGTATGCTATCAGTAGCTATCAATTGTAGTTTTTCGATTTGAGAAGTGTGATATCAGTTGTTATCACTGATAGCTGCTATTAGTGATAGCTTTCAATTTGAGAAGTGTGCTATTAGTTGCTATTGCTGATAGCTGTAATAAATGAAACTGCTATTAGTAATAACTTTCAATTTAAGAAATGTGCTATTAGTTGCCATGACTAATAACTGCTATCAATTGCTATCAGTGATGCTGCTATCGATGAATATCATTGATAGCTGCTATTAGTATAGCAACTGATAGTTGCTATCAGTGATAGCTTTCATTTTGAGAAATGTGATATCAGTTGCTATCATTGATAGCTGTTATCAGAGATGTTGCTATTAGTTATAGCTTTCAATTTGAGAAATGGGCTATCAGTTGCTATCACTGATATATTTCTATCAATGATGTTGTTGATATGCTTCTATCAATTGTAATGTTTTGATGTTTTTTTTGTTTTTGAATTTGGTATCATGTTATACTTGTTTGTAAATAATCGAGGTCTTTTGATTAATTTGTTGATACATGTAATGTGTTTGTTTGTCGTTATTGATAAATATAGGTATAAAATAATATCGTTTTATATTGATAGTCATAAAGGATATCATTGATAGCTACTGTCAGTGATATTTTTCTATTGCTATGAATATAAAGGATGTCATTGATAGCATTTATGTATTATGTATTATAGTATTTGAGATGAAATGACTCATCGAGATTATTTGATTGTGCATAAAAGATTTTATTGATAACATGATATCATAGTATCACTGATAACATGCTATCCATGATAACATGTTATCAGTGATACTACTGATGGACTTCATACTCTTAACGTCTTATAAAAAAAAACTGTTGGCTTGTTTGATAATATTTTCATTTCTCTTATTTTTTTTTAAACTTGTTTAATAACTATTATCGTTTCTTATTTTAGACTTTTAATAAATGTTTCTAAAAATGGTGCAGACTTGAGGACTAAAAAAATAGTTTCTTTCAAATCCGTTTTCATTTGCTATTTATATTTAACGTTTTGTTATAATAATCAAACTTAATGATTGGTTTGTTGGTGCTAAGTCACTTATGAGCTAGGCACTCTCAAGTCTTGGGTTTGAAACTCAATCTCGTAATTCTTTTATAATGATTCCAGTGGGAAATGAGAAGATGATGGGAAGAGGGAAATGTTTGGAGATTGAAGCAAAAATGGGAGAAAAAAAAGAAAAAAAAAATTGAAGAAAGAAAAGAAAATAAAAAAAATAAAAAAAATCGGAGAAAGAAAAGAAAGAAAAGAAAGAAAAGAAAAATAAGAAAAAGAAATTGATTTTGGTATCTATACTTTTAAAATGTTAATTTTTATCTATATTCTTTCAAGTTAATTCATTTTGATCCTTATTCATTAAAAGTGACCATTTTAATACCATAAAATAAAAATGAAACTGAAGGGGCTAAAGATGGTCACTTTTCAAAGTAATTTTTTACAAAATGTAGTGCAACCAAAATTATAATTTAAAGTATTTTTTAGAAAATGTATAGACAAAGACAGTTTCATTGAAAAAAATCTTTTAAATGTATAAACTAGTTTGAATTTGATAATATTTGGTCCATAAGTTTTTAAACATAACCATTTAACCCGGAGAGATTTGATTCTAATTAATATTTTAGTCTAGACAAAATAGAGTGAAATCGAAAGTACGAAGATCATTGTCCATAACATTTTTCAATATTGCATGGCTCAATCACCCAAAGAGACCACTAAATGGAATAAAGTATTCTCTTTTATGCTCGTATCAAACACTTTATACTCCAATAATTACTTTCACCTCTTCTATAATAATAATAATAATAATAATAATAATAATAATAATAATAATAATAATAATAATAATAATAATAATAATAATTATTATTATTATTATTATTATTATTATTATTATTTTCACTTTATACCTTAGTCTTTTATGAATATGTTAGCGATTAAAAAATCAGTGGTTCGAATCTTCTATTTTTTATTGTACTAAAAAGTAATAATAATCACATTACCTTTTAAAAATTTTATGAGTATAGTTTGGGTTGCACCCATCTTTTGTGTTACCCAGACGACACCCAATAAAAAGAAGTAGTTGCAAATATAGTAATCAACCCAAATTACTAACAAATATAACACAATGTAAAATAACTTGCAAAAATAGAAAAATTTAGATTAAACTCTCCAAATCTATCACCATATTACTTATAGGAGTCTATCAACAGTAGAGCCTATTACTAATAGAATCCGTTGGCGATAGAATCTATCACTAATAGATTTTGCTATATTTGTAATTCTTTAAAAATGTTGTTGTACACTTAATTATTAGCTATAAAAGTGTTACTCATTGCAATTACTCCAATAAAACTTGGCCACGTGGTAATTTTTTAAATTAAATAATCATATATTTTTTTTACTATATAAGGAAAATGTGATGCATGGGAGGTTGCACCTAATTATTGTCCCTACCTTTTTATTGGTTTTTATTTTCATGGTATTGAATTTATCACAATTTCTATACGTCCATGAGTTCGACGTCAATATAAGAGAGGTAAATTGACATTATTTCTATTATATATCTTAGAGAAAAACTAACTAAATATAACAAAAAAAAAAAAAAAAATCACTAGTTTAGATACTTTAATCCATTTTTATTTTTATATGTTTTAGAAATATCCATATACAACGACATTTGAGCCTTTCAATATTTCTCTCAACATCAACATTTATAATCTTGTCGATCGTCTTTCCATTGTTTACAACATTGAAGAAGAAGTAATGTAGGAAAAGTTGAAACAAATAGTTAAATGTAAAGTTATTATCTATATTAGATATGCATTGAAGACAAAACATGTTGAAAGAATGATTCGTGTTGATTTCATTCTAAAAAATAGTTTAAGACAAACAAAATTGACATTGCATTGTGTAGGAGATTATTAGTTTTTGTTATTATTGTAGTCTTGGTAGATTATTGATCATTCTACAAGGAGAGGCAAAGAAAATGATTGGGCAAACACATAGAGAAAAAGAACAAGTAGAAACGTATCTATCACACATCTCATGTCAAAGATGATTCGCAAACAAGATATGTATACAAAATTTTTTGCACCTTTCCCTTGTGGCAAACACTTTCCATTTGGAAATCAATCTCACTTTTAATAATGCCAAAACACTTTGCATACATTCTTCAAGCGAAGAAGCTATTGGCCTTTGATTTGGGGTCCATAACTTGACACTTGTCCTGTATAACTCAAGAAAAATATTAACTATATTTATCTCACTTAATAATAGATTTCTCAAATGATAAACTTTTCTTATCTTTTTTTTTTTAAATTACTTTTTTACTGTGGGATAAGAGTGACCAGATGCACAAAAAGATAGGGACATGCACCTTAAATGTGTGTTGTTCTAATTTTTAAAAACAAGAGGATTAAAGTTTCTACCTTTTAGATTAATAGATCAAGATGGACTTTAGGAGAGATGTGAAGAATAAGAAACTTTTCTTCTACTGGCTTATATAGAACAGAGAAATATTAGATAAACAAAGAGTTTTGTTCTTACATATTCGTTGAATTTCAAAACTTTTGACACCATATATCAAAATGAGTTGGTATGATCTTTTTGATGTGTGGTTCTCAATATACCTTTCAAAATGACGTCTCTTTCGATTTCATTACTTTTTTGGTCCACTTCTAGTTTTCTTAGTTGAAAAACTAGTCATTTAAACTTTGTGAACTCCAATACTAAAATAAATATGACGTTCAATCTTAAAATCAATTGACATTCCTCTTTACAATATGAGATCTTAACTAAAAATGTCATGTGAAAATAAAATTTTTTAGAAGGGGAAAAGAAACTATAGAAGTTTTTTTTTTCCTTCCTTCTCAGTTAGATAATTAAAGAAAGTCAAAACTCCTATTATGGGTTTGTTTAATTATAAACTCCTGATATGGGTTTGGATTCATAGGTTCTTCTAATTTGGATTCTAAAAGTTTTTTGAGTGGGATAATATTTTTTAAAATTTCATTTTAAATACTGGCGAAATGTTTTCTAGTTAGAAAAATATGAATTTAATTTTTGATTTAATTAATTAATAATTAATAGATTATAAAAATACCCCCAAAGAACAATATAATCACTTAATTCCAAAAATACTAGTTTCTTTTTTTAAAATCATATACCAATCCAGATTTTATTGATATTAAAAAAGTTAAAAGATTTTATGTAGACTGCAATTTTTTAATTAATAAATTTTGAAACACTAAATCTTTTATTTTTCCATTTAAAAGATTTTGCCCGATAATTTGGGAATCCAACAACCAAATTTGATCGAATCTTTTATTAAACAACTATTTATTAAAATATATTACACCTCAATTGAAGTAGGTAATATACACTCTATGTAAATTTGATGATTGTTTGAAATTGTACGATGTTTTAGTAGTTAATTATAGTGTAATTTTAATTTGCTGTTGAAGAGCTAGCTAGAGGACAATTTAATCAACAAAAGAAAGAAACAGACAATGATTACTTGTTGGAGAGTTAATAATACTGTAAAATAGGGGATTGAAATGGAGAAAAAAATTATGAGTTAATTATTTCTTTTTCTCTTCATCTTATGATTTTGAATTTATCATCTCTATTTTGTCTCATGAAATCTTCACTACACTCTGCCTCGTCGATGCGCTCTTGTACAAAGGTCTGTTGTTTCCTCTAAATCCCTTAATGGTCTAGACGACAAGTTGAAAGTGCGATTCAATATCCAAAATTTGAAGGAATGAAAAATATCGTATTGGTCAACACTTCCATAGTGTCAAGATAGTTGCCTTATCATTCTTGAGGTTTGGTTGCAAAATGTTTAGTGTTTAGACATTTTAGATGGCATTCGAATGATGTTGTTTTGAGAATTCTTGCCACAACACTCCTATTTATAACTTTAATGCTCAAAGCACTCCTTTCTGCCACAATTGCTCCAATTTTTTTGTATGATTCATTGTTAAAAAGAGAAGTCAAATGGCAATTTCTTACTGTTGGAGTTGCTTCAACAAATCAGCCTCAAAGCTCTATCTTCACTCTGCTATATATAGACCTAAATCAGTACTTAAGAAGGGTATGAAAATCAGAGTGTTTAAGAGAGAACTGAGAGTACTCATCGGTAAACAATTTTCTTGTAATTTTTTTTCATCAATAAAAGTTGAATCTCCTTTGCACAGTGGACGTAGGCCAAACGACTGAAACACATTAATCTTTCCGTATCTTCTCTTCTCCCTCTCGATCTCTTCTTCACCCTTTTGCAAATCGTATATGAGTTCTCCCTATTTTCTTCCTCTGAATTCTTCTCTTCAATTGTATCTCAAAGCGTAGGCAAACACATGCAATTTGGTTAACATCTACAATCATACATTTTACATTTCTTCAAAACAAGTGTATTTCAATAGCGGTTAACACGTGTGAGTTTTATAACAGTTGTATTAGAGCCATATTACAATCAAGAAACCTATTCTTGATAATTCAAGAATGGTTGTTGTGAGGTTTGATATAGAGAAATTTTATAGCAAGATAGACTTTGGGTTGTGGAAAGACAAGTTTAGAGCAATATTGAGACAACAAAAGGCTTTGAAAGCCTTAGAATACCTTGCCAAACTTCCAGACAACATCTCAGAAGAAGAAAAGGAAGTATGGAATCAGTAGCCTATAGTACTCTGATTCTTGACCTGACTGATAATGTTCTCAAACAAGTCATTGAAGAAGAAACATCACATAGAATTTGAGACAAGCTAAATGAGCTATATGTTTTAAAAGACCTACCAAACAAGATGTTCATTAGAGAGAAATTTTTCACGTATAAGATGGACTCAGCAAAGTCCATCTCATAAAATCTAGATGACTTTAGGAACATTACTACTTAATTCAAGAACCATGGCGAGAAGCTTGAAGACAAAAATGAGGTCTTTATTCTCCTAAATTCTCTATTAGAAACCTTTAAATATGTAAAGATAGCGTTGAAATATGGCAGGGGGTCGATTATTGTAAATGCCATTGTTTTAGCCATCAACAAAGAAATGGAACACCAATCAATGGCTCAGTCAACACCAAAGATAATCAGAACGAATAAGGTCTATTCACCAAAGGTAAGTCAAAATCTAAACAAAATCACAATGAAGAGAAAAAGGAAGCCAAAACTAAATGCACCTACTGTCACAAAGAAGGCCTCTGGAAGAAAGATTGATGGTCTCTCAAAAGAAAGCAAAATGAGAAGAACAAGAAGTCTAAACAACTAGAACCTTCAAATATAGTAGGTGAAAATTCATTCTCCTTTTCTTATGCCCTCATAATAACCACTAAGAGTGAAGATAAGATTGAAAATCATTCCGTTCAAGATTGGGTCTTGGATTCCAATTGCTCATATCACATGACTTCAGATAAAGATTGGTTCCATACTTACAGATAATGAAAAGGGGCATTGTCTTTATGGCAAACCATGATTCATATGAAATAATAGGTATTGGATCAGTTTCCTTGCAACTCTCAAATGGTAATGTGACTCTCTTAAGGAATTTAAGACATGTTCCTACTCTTAAGAGAAAATTCTCCCTTGGGATGCTAGATTCTATAGGCTGCCATTACAAGAGTTAAGTTGGGAGGTTTCATGTTTTAAAGAACTCAAATATTATCCTAATAGGAGAGCAAATAAATGGAGTTTATGTGATTAAGAATGTCCAAAAACCACAGATAGCTTTGAGTGTTTTAAACACCACCTTAACTGAAGGAGGCCTATGGCATAAAAGATTATCACACATTAACTCTAAAGGTATAGAAGTGCTTTCTAAACAAGGCATTCTTCCTAAGGGAATGACAGAACAATTGAAATTTTATGAGTTTCTTGTCAAAGGTAAAGCAAAAAGGCAAAGTTTTAAGAATTCTCAACATAAGTCTTTAGAAATCTTGACATATGTTCACTCAGATCTTTGGAGACTAGCTTAAACACCCTCATTTAGCGGCTCAAAGTATTTTTTAACCATAACAGATGATTATTCAAGAAAGAGTTGGATCTATATCCTTGAAACCAAAGATGAGGTGTTTGAAAGGTTTAAAGAATGGAAAAATAATGTTGAAAAAAAAAATTCCAAATCAGTAAAGTGTTTGAGAATAGATAATGGGCTCGAATTCTACAACAATGCATTCAACCAATTATGTAAAAATGAAGGAATTGAAAGACATATGACTATTAAAGACCCCCATCCCCTACCACCCCCCCCCCCCACCCCCCCCCCCCCCCCCCCCCCGCGCAAAATGGCATAACTGAGAGGCTTAATAAGTCCATAATGGAAAGGATTAGGTGCTAGCTCTCGGATGCAATGCTTCCTGAAAAGTATTGGACTGAGGCAGCCTCTTACACAGTTTATACCCTAAACAGATGCCCACACCATTTCTTAAACCTACTGATACCTAAAGAGAAGTGGACTTATAAGCTCCACAATCTAGATCACCTAAAAGTGTTTGGTCATGTGGGTTATATTCACCAAAACAAAGGGAAACTCAAACCTAAAGCTGTAAAATGCATGTTCCTTGGATTCATAAAGGAGTTGAGGGTTATAGACTTTGGCACCCCATTGAAAGGAAATGCATCAATAGTAGAGATGTCACATTTAGAGAATAATAAATGTTCATGACTAAA
The DNA here is from genome assembly GCF_027475165.1 of Benincasa hispida. NCBI lineage: Eukaryota > Viridiplantae > Streptophyta > Magnoliopsida > Cucurbitales > Cucurbitaceae > Benincasa > Benincasa hispida. The sequence continues at coordinate 27,199,325 of NC_143478.1, forward strand.
TAAGAGACCATGGATTCTCAACCTATTAGGAAAGCTTAAATTGAGATGGAGTATACACTTGATCCTAACACAAGCTCCAAAGAGCCTACTCCTATCCCAGTTGAAGAATCAAAACATGTTGAAAAAGAGGACTCCACATAGAACAATCTAACCTACAAGAGTACTCTCTAGCAAGAGATAGGTAGAGAAGGCAAATCCATCCATCTACAAGGCATGTTGATTTTGTCTTGTGTTTTAAATGCTGTAGCCTATGTAAATGATTCAAAACCCTTAAACTTCAACCAAGTTGTCAATGGCCCTAAAGTTAAGGAATGAATAAATGCAATGAATAAAGAGATGGACTCATTAGCAAAGAATGACACTTAGACCTTAAAGCCTCTACCCAAAGGTTACCAACCTACAGCCTTGAAGTGGATCTACAATGTTAAAAAGGAATCCCCGACCTATAATAACTAAGATACAAAGTTAGACTTGTAGCCAAAGGATTCACTCAAAAGGAGGACATGAACTACAATGAAATATTTTTTTTTCCAGTGGTTAAACAAACCTCCATTAGATTACTCTTATCCATAGTAGTTCAAGATAACTTGAAACTTGACCAGCTAGATGTGAAGACCGCCTTCTTTCATAGACACTTAAATGAGACTATATTCATGGTACAACCCCAAGGGTATGCCCAGAAAGGAAAAGAAGACCGTATCTATCACCTTAATAAGTCCATATATGGATTTAAACAATCCCTTCACTGCTGGTATCAGAGGTTTGATGATTATGTGTCAAAGATTGGGTTCAGAGAAACACATTCAACAATTGTGTTTATGTAAGTTCTAACTTCTACAAGAATAGGCTATTCTTATTACTTTATGTTGACGATATGCTCTTAGAACCAAGTCAAAAGAAACCCTAAGAAATGTCAAGACATTACTCAAAAGAAAATTTGATGTTAAAGATTTGGGAAAATCCAAGAAAATTCTTGGCATAGAAATCAATAGAGACAAGAAAACATCTTCCTTATCTATAAATTAGAGCAATTACGATGAAAAAAAAAATACTATAGAGATTTAATATGAAGGAGGCTAAACCAACCACTCTTCCCTTAGCTCAACAATTTAAGCTCTCAACTCAAATCGATCCAAATGATGAAACAGATCATCAAAGCTATATGTCTAGTATTCTCTACTCACAAGCTATAGGAAGCATGATGTATTTAATGATATCAGCAAAGCCTGATTTATCCTATGCCTCTAGTCTAGTCAGCAAATACATGTCCAATCAGGGAAAGAAGCATTGGTAAGCTACAAAATGGATCTTGAGGTATCTTAAACACACTAAAGAAGCTAAGCTAGACTACAAAGCTAATGATCATTTTAAACATAACTTATATGGTTATGTTGACTTAGACTTTCCTTGAGACTTGGACAAGAGGAGATCCCTAAGTGGTTACATATTCCTTATCAGAAACAATATACTAAGCTGGAAAGCCTCACTTCAATCAGTAACAACTCTATCAACAGTAGAAGTCAAATATATAGCCCTAGTCGAGGAAATTAAAGAGGCATTATGGTTAAAAGCTCTTTTAAACAATTTTGGAATTAAACAAAAATTTAATTCAGATTTTTTGTGATAATCAGAGTACTATCCATCTATCCAAAAATCATCAATTCCATAATCGCACCGAACATATTGACATCAAGTTTCATTTCATCAGAGAAGTTATAAGACGAGGTAAAATAAAAGTGCTCAAGATTCATATCGCAGACAATGCCTGATTGTCTGCGATATGCTTACTAAACTAGTCTCAAAGCAGAAGCTAGAACACTATGCTAACCTAATCAGGTTGACCTTACATGATAAAGGTTAAGCAAGCCTTTATGCAAAACAAGTTTTTCAGCTAATTCATTGAATCAAAGATGGAGAAGGGAAGTCAAATGAAAATTTCTTACCATTAGAGTTGCTTCAACAAATCAGCCTCAAAGCTCCATCTTTACTCTACTATAAATAGACCTAAATCAATACTTAAGAAGGATATGAAAACTAGAGTATTTAAGAGAGAATTGAGAATACTCATTTGTAAACAATTTCCTTGTAATTCTCTTTCACTAATAAAAGTTGAATCTCCTTTGCACAGTGGACGAAGGCCAACGACCGAATCACTTTAATTTCTATGTGTCTTCTCTTCTCCCTCTCGATATCTTCTTCACCCTCTTGCAAACTGTATCTGAATTCCACCTTTTTTCTTCCTCTGAATTCTTCTCTTCAATTTATCTCAAATCCTGGGCAAACACAGGTAGTTTGGTTAACATCTACGATTATACATTTGCCATTTCTTTAAAACAATATTCCAATAGTTGTTAACACATGTGAGTTTTACAACACTGATCATTTTTGCTTGAATTTCTGGAATCCTTTAAAATAACAAATAAACACACATGAAAGCATTGAAATTAATTAACAAAGAACTTAAACTTGGGAATATAACTCACTATGTGCGATCACTAGTGGTCCATGACATCCTCCTACATCATGAAAAAGCTCCTTGCTGTGTACTTTATTATCAAGCCACATGAACTATCACATCCAAGGCTACTCATCTATATACACACTAAACAATGAGAAATGCACACTTCAGACTTTCCACTTTTAAGAGGTTGTGAATTATGTCTCGTATAGAAATATTTTTCTAACCCTAGTTCGTCATCTCAAAACAAAAGACTTATTGAGTGAACATGATTGCACCACTTTCTCACCCAAAAGTATGTGAATTAAAGGACACCTACATAGGTAGAAATTCATAACACATTTAATAGTAGAAATTCATAACACATTTAAAGCTAAAAACAAAGTGGATATGTGATCATTCTACTAATGTGTTTACATTTTTAATAGTCTTACAAAAAAATTGAAGGACATAGAGATCTAGTTTTATGTATTTATGTCATCAATGTTACTAGAATAAGGTCCTTACCTCTATCTATATAAGTCTAAACACATTTTTTTTTTATTCATTCATGTGTATATATGTTACATTTACTTAGATTTTTCCGCTTTCACATTTTCTTAATAATTTTCATAAATAATTTCTAAATTTAAAAAATAAAAAAATCAATAGGTTACCAAACAAACCTTCTTTTTAAACATTTTAAAAATAAAATCTAACTAGTTATAAAAAAAATGACCATGATTTTTTTACATTTCTAGAGTTTTTACTCAGATATCCGAATAGTTAATATATATATAAAAAAATGGAATGTAAAACTAAAAACATTTGTATCTAAGTATATTTCTTCTATCGACAGACTAAGATAAAAAAAATTGTTGTTGGGCCCGATTGACAGGGAAGAAAAACAAGCCACGTGAGGTAAGTCTTCTCTTTCCCTTTGTTATTTTGATTTTATCTTTCAGTTCTTCTCTTTCGAAAAGGAAAAATTCTCTCAAATCCTCAGTTTATGTTGGGCCTGCTTATGCAAAAAGGAAAACAATTAGCCCAAATGATGAAATGAAGTGAGACCCTTTACTGTTGATCCAAACGGAGAGCCCTGTTCTTTGCCCCAAGTCTTTTGGTTGGTAGAGAACTTGGTTGATAAGAGTCCATGATTTTCCAGCTGATGCCTTACACGTGGTCAATCCCACTGCTCTTTGTCTGATGGAAAAATGAAAAAGACTTCTTTTTCTTATGGGTATTTCAATGCAAATTAAATTTTTTTTTCTCTCTAGTTTTCTGATTCTATCGTTCTCTGCCTTCTGTGTTCTTTTACTTTCTTCTAACCCTAATGCTTTCTTATTTGATCTGTGCGATAGCTTTGAGTATACGATGGAGGAGTCTTGCAATTGAGTAGACGATGGTAGAAGAAAGAGGTAAACGAACATACAATTGTGTAGATGATTGCTGAAGGAAAAGGTAAACGATCGGTCGATCTTCTAGACGATATGAAGAAAAATGGTAAATGATCGAGCTATCTTGTAGACGATGAGAAGAGAAGAAGAAAAATGCTCAATGATGTACGTGGTTCGGCTATTAAAGCCTACGTCCATGGGAAGGAGAGAGTTTTATTAAAGAAGCTAAGTCACAGACTCTTTTTCTTTACAGATCTTTCAAGTTTTCTTGAAGCTATGTAGTTGTTGTATCTAAAATTTTATAAATGATGAGTATTTGTATTAATTTCTGATACAAGTAGTTACAATAACTAAATGCAAAGATTAAAGAAATGTGAAACAACTTCTTGAATGTTGATGTATGGGCTTATAATCTTCAAATCTCGATCTTAAGCTCAACATGTAATCTCTTCTCCTTCTAGATTTAACATGTCTTCACCCTTTTTCAAGAAGCAGAAACCCGATATGACCAAGACAGTTAGCAAGCTTGAGTTTACTCACAGGTTTGGTAAGCATGTCGGCTGCATTCTTGGTGGTATGAGCTTTTAGCACCTCGACTTCTCTTTTCTCTATTCTGTCTCTGACAAAGTGATACTTGATATCTATATGTTTGGTCCTTGAATGATACTGAGGGTTTTTGGAAAGGTGAATGACACTTTAGTTATCATAGTAGATTTTAACTACTGTTTGATTAATACCAAAGTCCTTCATCAATCCTTTTAACCATAGTGCTTCCTTTATTGCTTTCGAAAGTGCCATGTGCTCTGCTTCTGTGGTTGATAATGCTGTGATTGACTGTAAATTTGCTTTCCAACACAACAAGTTAAGACCAAATAATAATAGATAACCTGTTAGAGATCCCCTTTTGTCCTGGTCACCTGCAAAATCTGAATCAACATATCCATATAGCTCTAAATTTGATTCATTAGTACTTTGATATGTTAATTTCGACTGTTTAGACCAAATAAGATATCTTAAAATCCATTTTTTTGCTTCCTAATGTCTTTTTCCAGGATTAAACATGTATCTACTGACTAAACTAGTATTGTATGATAAGTCTGGTCTAGTAGATGTCATTAAGTATATTAGACTCCCTATTGCTTGATTGTAAGGAATTGATTGCATTTGAGTCAAATGTTCTATGTCTGATTTAGGTCAGGTACAACTTTAGTATTCCTTATGGTCTCATTTGAGGTATCCTCTTCTTCTTCTAAATCTATAGGAGGGTTTTGGTCAGTGGAAGAAACTTTAGATGACTCCACCTCAATCCTAGTGGTATTAGGGCTGTTAGGAACTTCATAGGATGTCCTTTCCTTTTGCATAAATATTTCTTTTTCTCTGAAAGTGACATCTCTGCTTATAATAAACCTCCTTTCAATAGGGTTCCATATTTTAAATCCTTTTACTCCCTCAGAAAACCCTACAAACATACACTTTACTGCCCTAGATTTTAATTTCCCCTGATTTTGATGAATATAACCAACATATCCAAATACCCTTAGGTTATCTAGGTTAGGTGGATGGTGGTCCATTTTTCTTTAGGAGTAAAAAAATTTAGGGAGGAATGTGGACACTTATTTAAGGTATATACTGTGTAGCTTGCAGCCTCTGTCCAGTAATTTTCACTTAGAATTGCATCTGATAGGAGACATCTAACTCTTTCTATGACTATTCTATTTAGTCTTTTAGCAACTCCATTTTTTAAGGAGTGAATCTAACTGTCCTATGCCTAGTAATTCCTGTTTCTTTACAGAATTTATTGAACTCTTTACTACAAAATTCCAGTCCATTATCAGTTCTTAGGTATTTAATTTCTTTAGAAGTTTGTTTCTCTATCATGAGTTTCTATTCCTTAAACCTATCAAACACTTGGTCTTTAATTTTAAGGAAGTAAACCCAAATTTTCCTAGAGAAATCATCAATAAAAGAAAGTAAATACTTTGAGCCACTTAGGCTAGGTGTAGGAGCTGGACCCCATAGGTCAGAGTGTATGTAGTCTAGGATAGCTTTTGTGGTATGTTGTGCTTTAGTGAAACTTTGGCTTGTGGCTTTCCCTAAAACACAATGTTCACAAAAGGTTAAATTTTTTGAGAGACTTTTAGGGAGAATTCCTTGATTAGATTGGACTTCTAGGCCTTTAGCACTTATGTGAGATAACCTTTTATGCCATACATCAGCCTCTGTGATCTCATTTATGGTGGCTACATAAGCTCCTATCATCATCTTAACTCCTTTGGCCACAAATAATTCATTTATCTTTCCCCTAACTAATATTACTTTAGAGTCCTTTAGCACCTCAAGAGTTCATCCTTTACCCCTGTATTCATACCCTATAGCATTTAACATACCTAAGGAGATTAGATTTCTCTTAAGTAGTGGAACATATCTCACATTCCTAAGAAGTTTGATGGTTCCATCTTTAAGTTTCATGGAAACAAAGCCAATGCCTTCAATTTTACAGCCTTGCTTGTTTCCCATATAAACCATTTCTCATTCTATTTCCTTAATGGTGTTAAACAAAGTTTCATTGAGGTCATATGATAAGTGCATTTGGAGTCTAGAACCCAATCATGTTTTCCTAGAGGGTTTACATGAATAGATTTGTCTAAAGTTGAGGCTAAGGCATCTGAGTAGATGAATGAACCCTTTACAACAGATGCCTTGAGTTGTTTGCCTTTTGAATCCTTCTCTTTCTCTTGGTTCCTTCTCTTTAAAATAAAATAGTCTTTTATTAGATGTCCTTTCTTCTTACAGTACTTACATTTTATTTTCTGTTTTAATTTATTTTCTTCTGGATTATGAGGTTTTCTGTCTTTAGAGTGATTTTGTTTGAAGTTTCCTTTTACAAACAGACCTTCACCACTAGGTTTATCCTTTTTATCAACCTATAGCTCAAGCACTCTAGTTCTTAGGGCTGAGATTATGGTGTCTGTGCTTGTACTATCCTTCCATACTTTAGAGCATTCTTAATTTCTTTATACGGTTCAGGCAAAGAGTTTAGAAGCACATAGGCCTCGTTTTAGTTTTTCTCCTAGAGTTTTAAATTCAGTAACTATCTTCTTGAACTCATTTAGGTTGTCAGTTAGAGTTTTAGATGAATCCATTTTAAATGTGACGAACTTCTCCCTAAGATACATTTTTCTAGGAAGTTCTTTAGTAGCATACAACTTTTCTAGCTTAGTCCATATTCTATATGTAGTTTCTTGATCTAAAACTTGTCTAAGAACACTGTCACATAGATTAAGAACTAACATACCATAGGCTGCCAGCTCTCAATCCTTCTTTTCTTGGGCTATCACTGTGGCAGGGTGTGTTGATGGATCAAGGAGGGCTCTATGGGCTTTCTGCTGGCCGAGTATCGCCTTGATCTTGGCCTTCCACAGTTCGAAGTCTCATTTGCCATCGAATTTCTCCACCTTGAACCTTGTTACTAAAATTTTGGATGAAAACTTGTGTCATGATTCTCCAAGAATTGAGATCTTGAATTTCTAGTTGCTCTGTTACCACTTTGTTGGGCCTGCTTCTGTAAAAAAGAAAACAATTAGTCCAAATGATGAAATGAAGTGAGGCCCTTTACTGCTGATCCAAACCGATAGCCCTGTTCTTTGCCCCAAGTCTTTTGGTTGGTAGAGAACTTGGTTGATAAGAGCCCACGATTTTCCAGCTGATGCCTTACACGTGGTCGATTCCACTACTCTTTGTCTGATGGAAAAATGAAAAAGACTTCTTTTTCTGATGGGTGTTTTAATGCAAATTAAAATTTTCTCTCTCTCTCTAGCTTTCTGATTCTCTCGTACTCTACCTTCTGTGTTCTTTTACTTCCTTCTAACCCTAATGCTTTCTTGTTTGATATGTGCGAGTTCTTTGAGTATACGATGGATGAGTCTTGTAATCGGGTAGACGATGGCAGAAGAAAAAGGTAAACGAACATGCAATCGTGTAGACAATTGCTGAAGGAAAAGGTAGGCGATCGGTTGATCTTCTAGACGATATAAAGAAAAATGGTAAACGATCGATCTATCTTGTAGACAATGAGAAGAGAAGAAGAAAAATGCTCAACGATATATGTGGTTCGACTATTAAAGCCTACACTAGGGAAGGAGAGAGTTTTATTAAAGAAGCTAAGTCGCAGACTCTTTTTCTTTACAGATCTTTCAAGTTTTCTTGAAGCTATATAGTTGTTGTGTCTAAAATTTTGTAAATGATTAGTATTTGTACTCATTTATGATACAACTAGTTACAATAACTAACTGTAAAGATTAAAGAAATGTGAAACAACTTCTTGAATGTTGATGTATGAGCTTATAATCTTCAATTTCTCTCAAATGGCCAATTGGCAAGGAAAAACAATGAAATCACATGCAAGCTTAAAAAATGAAGAAGAATAATAGAACAAATAGATGTACGTGGTTTGGCCTAGGATAGTCTACATCCATGTGACGGAGTAAAATCTTTTTGAAGAAAACTGTAAAGATAAGTTCATCCTATACAATTTCTCTCTACTTTCTTTTTTAATTTTTATCTTTTTATATACATGTTTAGAAGATCTGTTATAGAAGAGTTAGTTATTGAAAAAATAGTCGTTGGAGTCATGTTTTTCAATTCTCCACATTGATTCCAATGCATTCAATCTTCAATCCTTCTAATTTCTGACTATATTTACCCTATTTCAGATAGATCGAAGCCGATTAACTCAAAACACATCAAAAGTTTGAGTTTAGGGATTGGCTTCGTTAGCATGTCAGCAGCGTTCTCAAAGGTATGGACCTTCAATACTTCTATTTCTCAATTTTCTATTTTATCCCATACGAAGTGGTATTTTACATCAATAGGTTGTGTTCGGGTGTGGTATTATGAATGCCTAGAAAGATGGATGACACTTTGGTTGTCACAATAGATCTTTACTACTGTTTGACCTATACTAAAGTCGTATTTCATCAAGTTGTTTAGCTACAATCTCTCCTTTATTGCTTTTGGTCGTACTATATACTTTGCTTATGTTGTTGATAATGCCACTGTATTGATAGTAAAGTTGTCTTCCAACTAAGTATATTAGGTCCATATGAGAAAACATAACCTGATAAGGATATCCTCTTGTATAAGTCACCTACAAAGTCAGAGTTAACATAGCCATATAGCTCAAGTTTTGTTTCTTGTGTGCTTTGATAGGTTAGTTAGCGTACAAGAATGTTGGTTTGCTTTATGTTGTGTTCGTAATTAATGAGTTAAATTATCTAAGTGAATATAATTTTTCAAAAATTAAACCCAAGTGTAAGTTTAATTAGAGTTCCCCGATGAGTACCAGGGTCTAACATAAGGACTTGATATAACTTAATTAAGACTAGTTGACTGATTTTCATAGTACTTCCTAAGTATCATGCGTCTAGACTAATTGTGAGGTGGAATAGGACTAAAGGATGAATTATATGGATGGTATGTATTGAGTGGTGTGTGATGGTGATGATGCGTGGAATGATGGTGATGAAGATGCAATAAAAAATAAAACAGCGTGTGTCACACCCCTTCCCAGATTACCTTCTTACCTGGAAAGAGATATGAAGACAGTAAACATTAGCCCTCCTATGACATTTTTTATCCACCTATTTTTGCTTAACTTGATATTCAACATATACCTTAATATAATCATCTACACATATCATACTTAACAACCATAAAAACATTCCACAATTCTTCAAAGCCTGTAAACCAGTTATTTCAACCTTAGTTATTCTCTCTCTCTCTCTCTCTCTCTCATACACACACACACACACGACAAAACCAATCCAACATGTAGAACCAAGTAACCCGTCTCTCATCTCTAAATGAACATGATCACATGTCTCCAACTCAAAACAATAAACATACAAAAACCTAAGAACTATAATTAGATGACAATCTAATGCAGTGGCAGACTGGATTTATGTAGCCTAGGCATCGGAACTCTTTCGCTACCTTTGGGAGAAAAACATAGAAAAGGGTGAGTTGGGAAGTCTAGTGAGTGACGAGTTTAAAATAGTGATGTTTGTAAATATTTATAAGCATTTCAAGATTAGAAACATCTTTCCATATACTTGATGAACATTTCATAACTCAAAGTTCACAAATAATGCTTGAAAACCAACAAAATCAGTAAACCTTAAAAACATAATAAATCGTTCTTATACTTTCATCATCCATAACATCACATTAAACCTATAGCCAAAACCTTAGTTAAGATAGAGAAAGCTGAATATGCTCAACGTCGTTAGCCATGGATGTTATAGAGTAAATTCGATACATTCATCGTCGATATCTCTCATTCGTGCACATAGAAGGCCCCCAAAGGGCTTAACACCCCTCTACACTGCCCAAAGCCTCTATGTGCTAGGGTGGGTCCCAAGGATCTATGCAACTCTCAAATACTGGACTTCTTAAATACGTTGTTCTATCTTTGAGTATTAGGAATCCTGATAATCATGTCTAGGGTATAAAGCCTAATGGTTTGAAACTATTCTTCAAAAGCTTTAGCATTCATAGACATCATTCATATATCAATTCCTTTCTTAATAGAAACCATCAACATCATTTTTTAACAAATCCAGAACAATCTATAGGCATAAAGTCATGAAGATTAAGTTCCTTTCCTTCATAACCATATTTCAGAAACAAAATATAAGAGTTCAAAATATGGAAATCATTCTCAAAACCATAGCATACTCGGTTAAACAACTCATTTTCATAAGAAAGCATAGCCATAAACTATAAAAGAGTTTACTTTAAAAACAGGTGTCACTCATAGTTAATGGTAGTTTCGTAATGGTTTATGCTCCAATCTCTTTTTGGCCAATGAACACCAACTTTCAAGGCTGGAGGACGTTGGCTAGTAGCTCATTGATAACTTGTAGAAATATAAGTTATTCTGCCTCTTTTATCTAAACAAATTGGGAAAAATCGTTGAAAATGCGAAAACTTGATAAGGAATTCATGAAAATAATTACATCATACGATCACACACATATGAAACCTAATATATCTACAAAAGTTTAAAAATCATACTTTGTTTAGTGTAGAAAATCTTCCGATGCAATCGTATGAGTTCTCTGCCAATATATGATTGCATAGTTGGCCATGGCAGTGGTTTCAGGCTATGAGATATGACATGATGTGTGGGTGGTAGAAGTCAAATCAAAGATCAAGTTGGTAGCTGATAAGAAAGTTTCACTGCAGAACCAATGAAATTTTGACACGTAGCAGACGACACATTAGGATATGGAATTTAATACACCTTATCAGCACAATAATTAGGAAGAGTGGAAAAATTGCATCTGAATGCCTATAAATACTCCATGAAATCACCATGCAAATATACGAGAAGAATAGAAAGAAAACCTTTCAAAACACTACTCCTTTTTCCACCATTTTTAAACCTTGAGGGAAAACTTAAGAATCACCTTTGGAGGCAGAAGAGGAACATTCATTTCAACACTTTTAGTGAAGCAATCATTGATAAAACAAGAAAAAGCAAGAAATTGCACACCATGGCTTGTTTCTCTATCTATATTTTTTTATCTTTGTGTATTTGTATTGTATAAACATTGAATGACCCATTTCCTCAGTATGGATAGATATTCAGTTCATATCTCATCCGTCTATTAAACCATTTATGGGTTGAGAAACATTTAGCTAACATTAACTAAGCAATATTTAAATCATGCATTGTACTTTTTATGCATACTTAGTGAAATGCTTGAATAACTCGAGAGATTATTCTAAGTAGATTAAATCTAGGTTCGAAAGAACTAGAGATTTCAAACTCATAAAACAAGAAGAGAGGTTCTTTAGATATAAAGAAATATCTTTTGCAACATACACTCAGCGCATGCATGTTAGAAATAGAATACTGTGGCTATATATGTTGAAAGGTGTGGATTATAATTTCGAGTGCACTGCTTGAACGCATGATTTATATATTTGCTTAAGGAATGTTAGTAAATATTATTCTCGACTCTACCATATCTCATTTGAATTTCACATCACATCCATTACTAAAATTAATCTTAGCATTAGAATAGCATCATAATCCATCATCTGTTTAATGTTCAAATTGCGTCAAGATCAGAACATTAATTGTCAACGCATTCACAACAAAACAATCTCTGAGTTGCACCCTGGACTCACCAACACTCTAGTTGAGCTTATACTTGGGTTTAACTAGATAAAACAGTGTGTTAGAATCCAACATTCAATATTCATTTAATCGCATGGTCAGAATACACCAATTTTTTGGTGTCGTTGCTGGGAATTGCGGTAACCAAATGTGCTAATGTTTTAACTGTAAAGAAGGTACAAACATTTTATGAGCGAGGGATCTATGGTTGAGCTTGTATACGACCTAAAAATCGAGAGGACTTTTCACAAAAGATAGAGCAAATAAAAAATGATGATAGAATAGAGCTCGAAGGATGATAGATCAACGAGATCATCCAGAAGAACCGCTTGCAGTGGTCAATAATGATGTTGATGTCCTTGCTAACCCCATTTTTTTGGAAAATGATCACAATAGGCCCATAATGGACTATGTGTCACCTAACTTGTATGATTGCTCACTAGGAATCATGCGAACAACTTTAGATGGAACCAGATTTGAAATGAAGCCTGTAACACTTTAAATGATTCAGATGCTTAGTGATGCGTGGGCAAGATTCAAGAGGTTAGTAAGAGACTGTTCGCATAATGGACTCTCTAACTGCCTATAGATGGAAGTTTTCTACTATGATTTAAACTCAGCATCGCAAACAGTAGTAAATGATGTTGCAGCAGGCGGACTATTGGACATAATGTATGTTAAAGCTAAAAACATTTTTGATCGAATCTAAAAAAATCATGAAGATTAGAAAGAAAATGAATATGGTTCAAGGTCAAATGACAAAGGACAGAGTAATGATTCCATCATGTCGCTTCAAACACAGGTGAGTGATGCGTGGTTAATGCGATAAAATAATGGTGTAGAATCCGATGGTGGAATATGCGTTGTGTATGCAAGTTTTCTTAGCAAGATCCAAGTATAAACCCTACTAAGTTGCTTGGTAAGCCCAAGGTCAAACACAGGGACTATGGAAACAGTATACGATGGTAATTTTTGATTACTTTGCGGTAACAAATTAATCAATGCGTTGGTTTGTATGTTGTTTAAAGTATAAAGTCTATGTGGCAGATTTGAGAAAAGAGTTAATAATATGAAAGTACAATGAGTATGCAAGGGAATGGGTTGAGAAGGGGTTTAGCTAACACTTCCTAAAATTGCATTCATGTTATGTGATCATGCTACATACATACAACAGCAAGTCATCTCTCAATGCAAATGCTATGGCTTCTAGTTTTAGAACGCATGCGATGTATGCGATGATGTCTATAGGACTTACGTCTAAGCCTCTATTCTTGTCTATGCGATGATTAATGGCACATACATACACAAGGCGACCGCATACTACCATAACCTATTTCTAGGGTGCCTGCGATGCATGTTTGCAAACAGAGCTTATCTAAGTCTTTATCACTTGCTTATGTAGATCTAATCTTGCTTTCTCAAGTCTAGATTCTAACATAGCTCTCTCAAGTCTTAGGTTCTTTCTTTATACTCTCTCTCGAGTAGCTCTAAAGGGGTGATGGACGCAACATAAGACAAGATGATCACATGCAATAAAGATCCTAGGTCATGTTAGCTAAGTATTTCTCAACCCATTCGAAAGTTTAGTTACTCATGCATATTGTAAAGAGAGTGAACAGATGTAGAAATGCAGGTTCCATTCTATAAATGAAATCGAAATACAGAATGACAATGTGAAATAAAGATAAGGTGCCTGGTAGCAATTTCTTGCTTCCCAAGGCTTTTACAGTGTTTTCTCTACTCTACTAAAAAAATATTCTTGCTTTCGCAAGAGTCGACCCTCTCTCTGTTTTTTACGCTCCCTGGCACTCTCTCAAGCTGACCAGGACGATCTTCCAGCTTCTTCTTTCTTCTCTCGCTTTCGCCTTCTAAGTATATGGAAACTATGAACAAAGGTTAACGATCTTATATATGGCTCAGTTGGAATGAAAAACCAAACTCCTTCAATGAAGGTGGCCTTCGGTATTTATAGAGCTTCAGGGTGAAGAGCTTTTTCTCTCAAATGATTGCACTGATGGGATGTCATTAATTCTCTATCTGATGCGCCGAATAATTGTCACTGAAAATTTGAGTGTACTTGCTATAGTGTCGTTAATGGATTGTCAACTTAATTCGGAATCGACTGTTATCAACTTTCTATCCCATCGTGATTTATTAAGCTTTCACCTTGATGCGCTGGCTTTATGTGGCCACCATCTTGAGCAGATTTTTGCGAATGCAAACGAACGCATATCCTTGCGGTTGCAATCTCTTAATGCGCTCGGACGTTAATTTCTTTGGTTTGCAATTTCGCCTTGTGCCAACGCATTTTCAGTACAAAATACATAAGTTAGCTATTTTTAATATGATGGATGCATGCAATCGCATTGTTATAAGCTTAATGCTTTTGGACTCAATTTTATATATTTTTACCATCGCAATCCTTCATTATTTTCTATCTTTGTGCTGTATTAATGTGCATTTCTGCCCATTATCACACTGATAACATGCAGAAATGCATGTCATCTTAGGAATTTTACTTAGAATTATGAGGGCTATTAAGCAGAATATGCGGCAATTATGTTAGGAATTCATAGGAAATTGAGCTTGCGGTGTTTAGCATTAAGAATCTAAGCTAATCCATTATTATGCGTTCAATTGTCTATTTTTGTAGCTAATGCAGGAAGTGGACGCAAACGCGGAAATAGGACCACCACATAGATGATCGCATTCAGAGAAACTCTCCATCGCAAAGGTGAACACGTTCAATCAACGGATGGATGTTGTGGTAATCAGCTGCATGCGTCCATCACATGGGAGTTGCACTCATCAAGCAATTGCAATCATCGTGTAGAGTTGCGGTATTAAGTGAATGCGATAACTGAATGATTGAGGCTACACGATAACGCATGATAAAGGGATCAATGCAACGTTGGTGGAATGAACGCATCAACACATCTACCTTGGTAAAAGTAAAAGATGATGTTGACATTTCCCCTACCACGCCATTAGCTACAGAGATTCAAAAAGGACTAAGCGTGCCAAATGTCAGAATCAGAGCAGTCCATTAATGCTATCGGTGATCCACTCTCTATATAAAGAAGCCGATGAGCATAATTTCAATTGGTTCGGGGATTACCCCTGCAACCCAGGGTTTTCCCTGTGATCCAGACAAATGCGTGAGAAGAAGCTTGAGAGTTCTTCACCTCCTTCATCGATTCCGAGTGACGACTGGAGCCTTCGACCAGAGCTAGATCTCTAGAGAGTCAGCTCCACTGCCCATCCATGGCACCACCGATAGCCTTGACGCATATTCGCTGGAAGCACGCCTTTGCTTCCAGCTGGTCATCTCATTTTCTTTCTTTTCTTATATTGTATTGTATTACATTTTGTGATTAAGTAATTAATACATTATGTGTTCAATGCATTTCTGTGTTTCCTTCAACTCCATTTCCATCTTTTGTACTTAGCATCCATAACTGCATTGCTTCACTTAGTGAGATTGCTAGAGTATCGTATACTTAGTCATGTGGATTAGGGATATGAAGCATGTAGCAGCCCACCGGAAGGTGTGTGTTGCGTGGGTATGTGAGAAAAGCTTATTTGCTTAGTGTGAAGCTGTAGCACACTTGTCCATGAGTAGAGTCAGCAACAACTAACTGCCCGGGAGGGTAAGTGGTTAGTCGCATTAAGCAATGTAAGCAAATATTCACTAGGAATAAGAATAATCTTACGTTAGCCAAGTTCATGCGGTTACCTTGTCTTATGTATGTGTCCATTGCACCTTTAGAGCTACTCGGGAGAGAGTCTAAAGAAAGAACTTGACTCGAGAGAGCTAGGTTAGAATCGATGCTCGGAAGAGTTAGATTAGGTTTGTATAAGCAAGAATGGAGACTTAGGAATAAGTTCCGTTTGCCATCACACAACGTATTCACCCTACGGATAGGATATTACATGTGTCTAGGAAGTAGGATATTGTGGTTATATGCGGCCATCATGCTCATGCGGTGAAAGCACGTGAGCGGGTTATAGGGGTTTAGGCTGGCACAGGCTTCTCAGCCTTTTCACATATCCATCGCATACGTCCTAGAGTTAGGCTTAAGTGTGTGTAGCATGATCGCATGGCTTGCGTTGACTAAGGTTGCCCTGGCGGTCATTCTTAAGTATTGCAATGAAGTCATCTCCATATTTGATCTATTTTTCCATTCATTTGTTTCATGTCAAGAGTTGTCGTGTCGCTACCTCTCATTCATATTCTCATTATGTTGTCTGTTAGTTAGGAGTAGGAGTAGTGTTAACTTAACAACCCCTCCAACATTCTTTTATTCAACCGCCGCATGCACATTATTGCATACATCTTGCTACAAGTCCCTGAGTTCGACCTCGGATCACCCGAGAAACTTGCGTTCGCGTTATACTTGGCGTGAGCGCAAGAAAACTTGTGACAGGATACTTGGTCATCGCATATATTTATTAACGCATTGTCATTCCAACGCATGACCATGGATGCATGACAATCAATGCATACTTGAAGAACATACATCGCATATTGCATCCACGGAATTTTAGTTTTCGAGTAATTGACTTCTAATTTCCCGTCATCAAGTTTTTGGCGCCGTTGTCGGGGACTTGGCAGCTAATTGTTTGTTGAGTTTTGTGTCTTTGCAGGCAACCTTTTTATCTTGAGAGTATTGCAGCTTGTGCGACTGGTTCCAAACAATATTGAAGTATAGGCGATGCGCCGAAAGCTAGTATTGACCCCAAGTTAGAAGGGCAATCAGTCGCAAAAGAGCTGAAGGTAATTCTAAGCATATGGTAGCCAACATGCGCCCAACAATTGCCGGAAGTTCCAATGGTCAGGGAAACTTGACCCAAGTAGTTGAGAGCGATCTCTTGCATGGAAGACTCCTTGCGATGACAACACTCCTATTTTTCCAGGGATGTCTTCTACTCTATCTTTAACTTGCTTTCTTAGTTTAAGTTATTTTTATTTTTATTGTTATTTTTTATATATGGCTATTTCCTTGGTTGTGGTGCGTTTACTCTTTGTAGGTGCAACAATAAGTCTCCTCGGTGCGCAATACAACCGAAGAATTCCTTTCATCCTTTAACGCATGGCTTCGATCGCGTGGATTCCAACGCATAATCGCATGCGTTGTTCCGCCTAAGGTTCTTTTCTTGTTATCTTGTATGCCTTATCCTTTTGAAATTCTTTCTTTCTCGATTGCGTTGCTTTACGATGTTTCTATGATGGTACGTATAATTCACCACATCTTCTAATTAAGCATCACAAGGCGTTCCTTACTTTTAATAGCTTCTTCAAAATTTGAAAGTCTTAAGTTTTATTTTGTGCAAACCTTCGCTCAAACGTTTGTTACCGCATTCCTGTAATTTTTCTTTTAGCTTTATGGTGAGAACTCTGCCAACCTCTAAGTTTGGGGGTGGTAGCGGTCTCGGAGAATTGCGTTCATTGCATTGCGATCATTTGAAAAAAAAAGAAGGAAGAAGTGAGAATCTTTTAGAATAATAACTCCACTTTCAACGCAATGGGGAAACCTATGTTGATAAGAGTTAAGTTGTGAAAGGCACTTACCCGTAGTTAGTTGTCCGCATGACACACGTGGGGGTAAGCCAAAACGAAGGTAAGTCGCCAGGATCAACGCATAAGCACAACTCCTCTGTCTGGCGCAAGCCAAATCAAACAAGACAAGAGTTGAGTTGAATATGGAACGCAATCGAGGTTGGATGCTCGCATGACACACATGGGGATAAGCCAAAACGAAGGGCGTAACTAGGTTCAACGCCGCATTTGAATAAGTCATCGCAAAATTTTTAAAGTAGTTTGAACGAACACATTCTCAAAAGCTAAACACAAGTTGCGGTGAATGAATAAAAATTTTTTGAGCAAAGGCTTGCCAGATCTAAACTTAGAAAAGATCTTTTTGAAGAAGCAGCCAAAGTGAAGGAGATCATTGCAACAATGGTTAGAGGCATGGGTAAATTATATTCTGAGAATCTGGCCATCGCAATGGAAAACTGGAAGGTGAGTTAGAATTTCTTGAGTATAACGCATGCTTGAGGACAAGCATGATTTTAAGTTTGGGAGTGTGATGACATGTAGAAATGCATGTCATCTTAGGCCTTTTACTTAGAATTATGAGGACTGTTTAGCAGAATATGCAGCAATTATGTTAGGAATTCATAAGAAATTGAGCTTGCGGCATTCAGCATTAAGAATCTCAGCTAACCTATTATTATGCGTTATTATGCGTTCAATTGTATATTTTTGTAGCTAACGCAGGAAGTGGACGTAGATGCGAAAACCGGACCACCGCATAGATGACCATATGCGGAGAAACTCTCCATCGCAAAGGCAATGCGTTCGATCAATGCATGGATGTTGCAGTAATCAGCCGCATGCGTCCATCGTATGGGAGTTGCGCTCGTCAAGCGATCGCGGTCATCGTGTAGAGTTGCGGTATTAAGTGAATGTGATCATTGAATGATTGTAGCTACACAATAACACATGATAAAGGGATCAACGCAAGGTTGGTGGAATGAACGCATCAATGCATTTACCTTGGGAAAAGCAAAAGACGATGTTGACATTTCACCTACCATGCCGTTAGCAATAGAGATTTAGAAAGGACAAAACGCGTCGAATGTCAAAATCAGAGTAGTCCATTAATGCTGTTAGCGATCTAGGCTCTATATATAGAAGCCGATGAGCATAATTTCAATTGGTCCTGGGATTACCCTGCAACCCAGGGTTTTCCTTGCGATCCAGACAAATGCATGAGAAGAAGCTTGAGAGTTCTTCACCTCCTTCATCCATTCTGAGTGACAATCGGAGCCTTCGACCGGAGCTAGATCTCGGGAGAGTCAGCTCCACCGTCCATCCATGGCACCACCGGCAGCCTTGACACACATCCGCTGGAAGCAAGCCTTTGCTTCCAGTTAGTCGTCTGATTTTCTTTCTTTTATTATATTGTATTGTATTACATTTTGTGATTAAGGAATTATACATTATGTGTTCAATGCATTTCTGTGTTTCCTTCAACTCCATCTCCATCTTCTTTACTTAGCATCTATAACTTCATTGCTTCACTTAGTGAAATTTCTACATTATCGCATACTTAGTCATGTTGATTAGGGATATGAAGCATGTAGCAGCCCACCGGAAGGTGTGTGTTGCGTGAGTGTGTGAGAAAACCTTATTTGCTTAGTGTGAAGCTGTAGCACACTTGTCCATGAGTAGAGTCAGCAATAACTAACTGCCTGGGAGGGTAAGTGGTTGGTCACATTAAGCAATGTAAGCAAGTATTCACTAGGAATAGGAATAATCTTACGTTAGCCAAGTTCATGCGGTTACCTTGTCTTATGTATGCGTCCATTGCACCTTTAGAGCTACTCGGGAGAGAGTCTAAAGAAATAACCTGACTCGAGAGAGCTAGGTTAGAATCGATGCTCGGAAGAGCTAGATTAGGTTTGCATAAGCAAGAATGGAGACTTAGGAATAAGTCCCATTTGCTATCACACAGCGTATGCACCCTATGGATAGGATATTGCATGCATCCAAGAAGTAGGATATGGTGGTTATATGCGGCCATCACGCCCATGCGGCGAAAGCACGTGAGCGGATTATAGGGGTTTAGGCTGGCATAGGCTTCTCAGCACTTTTGCATATCCATCGCATATGTCCTAGAGTTGGGCTTAAGTGTGTGTAGCATGATCTCATGGCTTGCTTGACTAAGGTTGCCCTTGCGGTTACTCTTCAGTATTGCAATGAAGAGATCTCCACATTTTATCTATTTTTCCATTCATTTGTTTCATGTCTAGAGTTGTCGTGTCGCTACCTCTTATTCATATTCTCATTGCATTGTCTATTAGCTAGGAGTAGGAGTAGTGTTAACGAAATAACCCCTCCAACATTCTTTTATTCAACCGCCGCATGCACATTACCGCATACATCTTGCTACAAGTCCTTGAGTTCGACCTCGGATCACCCGAGAATCTTGTGTTCACATTATACTTGTCATCGCATACATTTGTTAACGCATAGTCATTCCAAGGCCATCGACGCATGACAATCAACGCATACTTGAAGAACATGCATCGCATATTGTGTCCACGGAATTTTAGTTGTTGAGTAATTGACTTCTAATTTCCCGTCATCAAGTTTTTGGCGTCGTTACCGGGGACTTGGCAGCTAATTGTTTGTTGAGTTTTGTGTCTCTGCAGACAACCTTTTTATCTTGGGAGTATTGCAGCTTGTGCGACGAGGTTGCAAACAATATTGAAGTGTAGGCGATGCGCCAAAAGCCAGTATTTACCCCAATGTAGAAGGGAAAGTTTAAACTTAAAAAAAGACTTTACTTGTTTCCTGGGCATCACATGATTTATTTCATAAAAAAAAAATTTCAACTAGGGTATTTTCAAATGATTTTTATCCTTGCGTATTTTAGATATTTTTTTCTATGACCTTGCGCTGATCCAAGTACCAAGCCTTCATTTCGGTTTGTCCCCACGTGTGTCATGTGAGCATCCAACTACGAGCAAGGTGCTCTTTCTCAGTCTAAACTCATGCCCATTTGGCAGCGAAGTTGTGATGATTTTATTTATGCGTCGATCACGATCCCTACCTTCATTTTGACTTGCCCCCACATGTGTCATGCGGACATCCAACTACGAGTAAGGTCCGATCGCAACGTTATGGTTTTTTTTTTGTAGAAGCCTAAAGTAGCAAGGTTGAAAATGAATACCGCACCCCCAAATTTAAAGACAACAATGTCTTCATTGTTGAAAGATTGAAATAATTCATACGATGCTCTTAGGAATTTTCGTAAAATTCAGTTTGAAAGAAAGCTGGTGGACCACTAACTTCTAGAAATATTTCATGAGTTGACTGTCCTAAAATTAAGTTGACTTTAGTACATGTGAAAAAAATAGGGACATACGTTTCATCATTGAAATCATAATTGGCAAAGAGAAATAATTCGGTGACTTACTAAATTAATCAATGTTAAATGATTGCACCGACTAAAGAGGATGTGATGATAAAATTATCAAAGTTAAAATGCAATGCGAGAGTGTAAAATTTGGAATAGACAAAGTCCAGGAAAGATACAACCCCCAAATTTGCTTTATCGCCCACATTGGTTGTGATCGCATCCTTCCTTGTGTCGAACTACTTTCTTTGATTGCGGTGGTGGAATAAACTAGTTGCGCCTTTCGTGTAGCTCCTCCATAATCGTTCACCACCATCATTTCAACGAAAACATTAAGAGGGTTTTTTTGAAATGCAAAGAGTAAAAAGAATGAAAAGATGATAACTGATATAAGGAAGTAGAATTGAGTTCATGAAGATTTCAAAGGATACTTCAAAAAAAGATTGCGTCCCTGATAAATTTGAATCGCATAACAATTGTAGGGATCGCTTATTCCTTTCAATCTATTCTTTTTACATCTAAGGCGGTTTTCTCTTCTTTTCTCGTTCTTTTGGGATCTTGATTGACTCAATCTGGAGCTTTTTTCCGTTAACGTTCATCATGATTTCTCCCTTGTGTACATCAATTTTAGTGCGACCGGTTGATAGGAATGGTCGTCCTAATATGATGGGCGCATCTTCATCCGCTTTATGGTCCAGAATGATGAAGTTTGCCAGTAAAATGAATTTGTCAATTGATACTGCAACATCCTTTAATTCTCCCTCGGGGTGTACTCGGGATCTATCCGCAAGCAGGAAAGTCTCCGTCATGGGCGTTAGTTTTCCCATTTTCAATTGTTTGAAAATGGATAGTGGCATTAAGTTTATACTCGCTCCGGGATCGCATAGTGCTTGACCAATGTAGACCCCTCCAATTAAGCAAGGTATCGTGAAGCTTCCTGGGTCGCGCATTTTTTGTGGGATCATAGTATTTTGCGTTACAGCCACTGTAGCGATCTTTCTTTCATTATTCTGTTTCTTTTTCAATCCTTGCGGGAATGGTGGTAGCTGTACTTCTGTTTTGTGTTCTAGAGGCTTGAAGGTGGACGTAACTTCTGGGTTCATCTTCTCGGGCTCTTCCCTTTTTTCCGCTGTCATTTTTTCTTAGCAAGAAGATTGCTAGGCATTGTTCCTTTCCTGTACCCCAGAGTTGCGAGGGAGCTCAATTGAGCTCGGCAACACTCCTTGTGGTCTACTTTTGAGTTCACCCGTAATCTGTCCCATCTGAATTTCAAGATTGCGAATGGACGTCGTTTAATTCTGAAGCAATGTTTCGTTCTTTTCAATATATTGCTTCAGTAAACTCTCCAAAGATGAAGATTGTGGTCCTTTCGATGATGTCTATAGGACTTACGTCTAAGCCTCTATTCTTGTCTATGCGATGATGAATGGCACACACATACACAAGGCAACCGCATACTACCATAACCTATTTCTAGGGTGTATGCGATGCATGTTAGCAAACAGAGTTTATCTCTAAGTCTCTATCTCTTGCTTATGCAGATCTAATCTTGCTTTCTTGAATCTAGATTGTAACCTAGCTCTCTCAAGTCTTAGGTTCTTTCTTTAGTCTCTCTCTCGAGTAGCTCTAAAGGGGTGATGGACTCAACATAAGACAAGATGATTGCATGCAATGAAGATCCTAGGTCTTGTTAGCTAAGTACTTCTCAACCCATTCAAATGTTTAGTTACTCATGCGTATTGTAAAGAGAGTGAATAGATGTAGAAATCCAGGTTCCATTCTATAAACGAAATCGAAATACAGAATGACAATGTGAAATAAAGATAAGAAGCTGGTAGCAATTTCTTGCTTCCCAATGCTTTTACATTGTTTTCTCTACTCTGCTCAAAAGATATTCTTGCTTTCGCAAGAGTCGGCTTCTCTCTGTTTTCCACACTCCCTGGTGCTCTCTTAAGCTGACTAAGACGATCTTCCGGCTTCTTCTCTCTTCTCTCGCTTTCGCCTTCTAAGTATATGGAAACTATGAACAAAGGTAAACAATCTTCTATATGGCTCAGTTGGAATGAAAAACCGAACTCCTTCAATGAAGGTGGCCTTCGGTATTTATAGAGCTTCAAGGTGAAAAGCTTTTTCTCTCAAATGATTGCACTGATGAGATGTTATTGATTCTTTGTCTGATGCACGGAATACTTGTCATCGAAAAGTTGAGTGTACTTGCTACAGTGTTGTTAACTGCTTGTCAACTTAATTCGGAATCGACCATCATCAGCTTTCTGTCCCATCGTGATTTATTAAGCTTTCACCTTGATGCGCCGGCTCTATGCGGCCACCTTCTTGAGCAGATTTTCGCGAACGCAAACGATCGCATAGCCTTGTGGTCGTAATCTTTTTGGATTGCAATTTCTTTGGATTGCAATTTCGCCTTGCATCAACACATTTTCTACACAAAATGCAAAAGTTAGTTATTTTTAATGTGATGGACGTATGCGATCACAATGTTATAAGCTTAATGCTTTTGGACGCAATTTTGTATATTTTTACCATCACAATCCTTCATTGTTTTCTATCTTTGCGCTATAATAACGTGCATTTCTGCCCGTTATTAGTGAGCGTGATGACTAACCTACTACAGGCGATAACCATGACCAAATCTAGTGTAAGAAATGGTCAAGTGAACATAGTTACTCAGATGACTAATGAAGGTTGCGTTCTTTATGAAGAACCTCATTCTTTTGAGGTATGACCACGCAATCCACGATCCGTTTACTTTATAAAAAATCATTCTTTAACATCTACAACCTTGGTCGGCGAAACCACCACAACTTCTTATGGGGAGGAAATCAGCAATCATAAGCCAACTCTTACAACGCCCCTAGAGATGGACCACCTAAGTTCCTGATGCTTGTATTTTATGAAGTAAAAATGTGGATGATATGCGTTGATAGAATTGCATTGTGCACTCATGTTTCCCCAGCGGAATTCAAGTGTAAATTCCTCTGAGTTTCTTGGTAAGTCCACAGTCTTTGCGGTAACCGGTTAAATTCAAGTCCAGAGTCGAACACAGGGACTTGTGAAAACAGATTGCGTTAGTAATTTTATAAAGACTTTGCGGTAACTGGATAAATAAATAAGATGTTGGGTTTGTTGTTTGCATTGATTAAAAGTAAATAAATGCGGCGGAGTTTGAAAAGAGTTGGTAAATGGGAGATGCGATGAATATGTAGGGAACGGGTTGAGAAGGGTTTCGACTAACACTCCCTCAAATGCGTTCATGCTATGCGATCATGCAACATGCATACAACAGTAAACCACCTCTCGGTGCGAATACCATGGCTTCTAAGGCTAGAACGCATGCAATATATTCAACAAATCTACAGGGTCTACCATAAACCTCTATTTCTATTTATGTGATGACAACATGACATCCACACAAATATACGACCACATAATATCATTCCCATTTCTAGGATGCATGCGATGCAGGTTGAAAAACAGAGCTTATCTCTTAGTCCCTATCTCTTGTTTATGCAGTTATAATCTTGCACAACATAAAACAAGAGAGTGAACAAATGTAGAAATAGAACTTCCATTGTATAAGTATGAAGATGAAGTACAGAATAACAATGCAAGTATAGAATAAAGAGCCTGGTAGCAATCTCTTTCTGCCAGGCGTTTACACTGTTTCTACTCGTGTTCAAAATATAATCTCGCTCTCGCGAGAGTTGGCCCGCTCTCTGCCCTTATACCCCAAGGTTAACTCTCTAGTTGCCCTGAGCGATCTCCGGCGCCACCACTCTTCTCTTGCTCCGCCTTAAAATGGTTAGGAAACTATGAACAGAAGCGTGAATTAAATGGTGAACGAATCAACTGGTTAAGCCCTTCTCTGAAGAATGCCCTTGGTATTTATAGAGCATCCATGGTGAAAGGCGGCTTCTCTCTCCTGGTTGTACAGATGGGACAACTTTAATTCCTGACTGATGTGCCGGATAATTGTCACCGATAAAGCTGAATGTACTTTGTGACCGTTATCGACTGTTAACTTATTTTGGATTTGACTGTTATCAGCTTTCTGTCCCATCGCTCTTAATTATCCTTTCACCCGGATGTGCCCACCATGTTGTGCTGACCAAGTTGCGACGATCCTTCTCAGGCGAATGTTTGCGAGCACGATCAACACAAAGCCTTGCGGTGAAGTTGCGCTCGACCAATGAATTCCTATGATCGTAATCTTTACATTGCGTTAACGCATATTCTGCACAAAAATACAAAGATCAATTGTTCTAATGCGCTGAACGCATGCGACCGTAAAATTACGAAATTGATGCTTAATGGATGCAAGTTAACATATTTCATCAACGCAATCCAACATTGTTTAAGAACTTAGCACTATGATAACGTGCATTTCTGCTCGTTATCATTTCCATCAAAGACATGGGCAAAAACAAGCAGCTAACTTATCTCAGCCACTAACCACCTCGCATTTGGAAATTTTGTTGAAGGAATATAAAAAAGAATGAAATAGTCCTCCAAAATCAAGCAAGTCGATTCACAACCTTGAAATCCAAATGGGACAAAATGTAGGGGAATTGAAGAATAGACCGCCAGGTGCACTTCCAAGCACAACTGAGATCCCTCGCAATATGGGAAATTCAGGAAAAGAACAATGTCAAGCAGTGACATTGAGGAGTGGATGCATCACAATGGAAACAGTGAAGGAAAAATCAAATAAAGCTACTAAAGAAGCACAAAAATATTCGTCTAATGAAAGCACCAACATTCGGCCATCACGTGAAGTTCAAGAGGAACATAGAGATGTATCTGCAATAGATTCTACATTAGCGACATCAAATTGGTACAACTACCTTCATTCCTACATTGATTAAGAAAGAAAAATGATGAATTTCAGTTTTAACGCATTCTAGGAGTGTTAAAACAACTACACATTAATATCCCACTCATAAAGGCGTTAGAAGAAATGCAAGCATACACCAAATTCCTAAAGGATATTATATCCAAAAAGAAGAAAATAGGCAATTACAAGACAATTGCATTGATGCAAGATTGCAACGTAATAATTCCTTTAAAGATGTGTGATCCAGGAAGTATCACAATTCCTTGCTCTATTGGTGGAATTTACATAGGGTATGCGTCATGCGATCTAGGAGCAAGTATAAATCTCATGCCCTTGTCAATTTTCAAACAATTTGAAATTGGAGAACTCATGCCTACCACCATCACTTTACAATTAGCGGATCGCTCTTTGGTGCATCGAGAAGGGAAATTCGAAGATGTGCTTATCAAGGTAGAAAAATTCATTTTGTCAGCAGACTTCATCATATTAGATTACGAGGAAGACAAAGACATGCCCATCATTTTGAGAAGACCCTTCCTATCAACAGGAAGAACCCAAATTGACGTGCATAAAGGAGAATGTTTAAATTCCGAGAATAGCGTGTCGGAAGCGGCCTCGACCTGAGCAAAGATAAGATATTTTCACCGATCTAAGACTTAAACCACAAATGTAGCAAAGTGATAAGACTAGGGTCGAATCCACATGGACACTATTGAATTAGCTTAGATCAATTAATGAATTCCAAAAAAAAAAAGGTTTGGTTATTCAAATTTTGTTTGCAAAATAAATTAGAGGTCAAACAAAGAAAAATAAATAAAGGGTAGAACAGAAAAGAGATTGAATCAAATTAATGGAAAATCTTGGGATTAGTTTCCATACTTTTTATTTTCTATCATTAGCTACTAATTAATTTTCAATTATGTGAACCCCTCAACCTATTAGAAATTCTAATATCCCAATTAGCCAATTTTGATAACAATTTAAATTAGCCCTAACTCAGTTTAAACTTTTCCTTCTCAACAACATACAAGTTAAAACAAAAAAGTATGAAGTAAAGGTTTCAAGTGTTGAGAAACACTACAAGTCAGAAAGCCACATCTTATAGCGCGATTTATTTTGGAAGATTATACTAGGGCATCCATGGATTTGACCAGAAAAAGTCTAGACCCTAAACATGCAATCCTAATATGTGCAACTTAATCACTCAATTATGCACAGATTAGAATAATTTTGCATACAAGAAATTTAATAAATTAGTTTGTCAAACAAATTCATCAAATTTCTATTATTAATAAATCAAATCCATCAAAGAGTTCACAATAATTGATTAAATTAAATAGTAATTTCAAGAATTAAGGCGTACAAACTATCCTAAGAAAATTTCCTAGCCACTAAAAGGCATATTACAATGATCAGATGAATGAGTTGAGGCTGACTTTGATGAAGATCGATCGAGAATTTGGCTTCAATGGCTCTTAGACTAAACTAAACTCTCAAAATTTGCTTTATTTGGAAGATGAAAATGTTTGGCAGCTGCAACTTTTTAATTTTCTACCTTTGTATCGATTGCTTAACATTAATGTTCCATTTATAGGTTGCTCGCAGTGTTACAATGCTTGCTTGCGCCGCGCAGGTGTCAATTTCGCGTCAACTGTCCTAGTGTTGCAACACATAAATGGGGCATTGCAACGTTGAGCGCACTGCCTTACAACGTTGAGTGTCGAGTGTCGAGATGCATTACAATGCTTGCGTTGATTTATCTTTAGAGCGTCACGATGCTTGGGGAAGCATTGCAACGCTGCCCTGTGTTTGATTCTACTGCCTTCCAACGTCGAGTGACCATTGGACCAAACCTTGACAAGAGCATTGCAATGCTTAGTGTTCTGCCAGATACTCGATACTCGTTGCTTGCTACTTGATACTCGCTGCTTCCTCAGTGCTCAATTCTGGTTTTCTTGGTGGAATTTGACCCGATAGAACTCGATGGTTGATTGTGCTCGATGGTAGTTTGGTTGCCTTAATTCCTTTTAAGTCCAGAAGCTTAAATCATGTCTCAATTGCTTCAAATTAGCCTTGCTTGCCTCCAAATCACCAATTCCACCTCATGATCGCTTAGTACCTACAAAATATGGAAATAAAAATGTAAAATTCGATAACGAGCTAGAATTAAGCTAGGAATAATAGCTCTTTTTGAGAGCTAATAGAGAAATTACGACGCAAGTCAATAGCCAAAAGTTGAAATTTAACATCCTGAAAGTGATGAGCTTCCCCGATGAGGTCAATGCATGTGTGGCAGTTGAGTTGGAAGAAGAATGGCCTTGCAGGCTTGAACTTGAAATTGATAAAGAGATTGATTTGGAAGATAAAATGATCGTAGGAATTGAATCTTGCTATGCTGTGAGAGAGGTATAGAAGAATTTTGAACCATTAAGTTTGAAAGATCGGGAAGGAAAAATCAAGCCCTTGCTTGAGTAGTCACCAATGTTGGAATTAAAGGCTTTGCTAACCCATCTAAAATATACGTTCCTTGGTTAGGATGAAACATTACCAGTCATTATCCCAGCTACACTCCCAAAAGAGAAAGAAGTTATCTTGTTGAAAGTTCTAAAGGAATATATCAAAGCAATAGGATGGACTCTTGTTGACGTCAAGGGTATCGGTACGTCCTATTGCATGCACAAAATTATACTTGAGGATGGAAAAGGAGGATCTATCGAGCATTAACATAGGCTGAACCCTATGATGAAGGAAGTTCTTAAAAGGAATATCATCAAATGGTTGGATGCATGCATTATTTTTCCAATTTTAGACAGCACGTGGGTCAGTCCCGTGCAATGTGTTCCAAAAAAGGGAGGAATGACCATAGGCCCCAACAAGAATAATGAGCTAATACAAATGCATACAGTTACAAGATGGAGGATATGCATCGAATACATGAAGCTCAATGCAAAGATAAAAAAGGACTACTTTCCCTTGTCATTCATTGATCAAATGCTAGATAGATTAGCAGGGAATGAGTTCTTTACTTCCTGGATGGCTACGCATGATATAATCGAATCATGATCACACCAAAAGATTAAGAAAAGACAACTTTCACATGTACTGTTCTTGTCAATCAACATATCATCGTTCTCCTTTTTCTTTGATGATCGCTTCTTGGCACCGCGGTTCGTTGCTTTTTGCTGTAGTCTTGCCTTTTGCCAAAGCAAGGCGGGTTGCTTGTCATTCTCTCTTTTCCCGCTCTCTGTGTTGCTCTTCTTTCTCGCGCTCAACGAGCTCTTTGCCCTTCCTTTTATATAAGCACTTCTTATTGGCTTCGCGCTTCTTCCTCTTCTCCTCTAACAACAATCTGTCCTCTTCTTCCTTCTTCCTCCTCTCTTTTTCTTCTTCTTTTCTTTCTTCTCTCGCAAACTCTTCTTCGAATTGCTCAGAGGCCAGCAACAGGCGTTGTTCCTCCTCGCGCTTCCAGATCCCTTCAAGTCTGGCAAGCTCATTGTTACGTCACATTTCTTCAAACTCCAATCTTCTTCTTCTATCCCGCTCTGCGATGATGAGCTTGTCCCTCTCCATCTTTTCTTGCTTCTCCTTCTTTTCTTTTATTTTTCTCTCTCTCTTCCAATGCCAAAAATAATCTTTGAGGGTCAATTGTGGACCCTTGCGGGGCATTCTCCCTACGACACCATATTAGGGGGGTTCCTTCTACTTCTTCTCCTTCTTCGGTCCCAACTATTTGCATTAGTATGGGTCACGTCGATTCCATTACCTGTGCCGTTTCCCCCTATCCTCCCTTACGGAGGTTGATTCTCCATCAGGGCTCGCAGCCTTCTGTTTCGCTTCCTCTTCTTTTCTCAAGCGCCTCTCTTCACGCCAGCGCAATCTTTTCTCCTCTTTCTCCTTCTTCTTCCTCTCCTTCTTGGCCTCTTCATCTTCATATCATCCTTTTGCTCTTTGTTCTTTCTTGCCTTGCGATGATGTGAAGACTCCGCCTCTCTAGTCTTCTTTCCCTTGCTCTTCTTCTTCTTCTTTTTCTTCTCAGCCCCTTCTGGTTGCGCATCCCCTACAACCTCTTCCAACGCAATGGCAGGGGTCTCCAACGCAACCTCGCCTTCCTTAACCTCCACCATCGCAGTCTCTTCTTCTTCTCTTTCTTTTCTCGTAATCGTTTCTTCTTCTCTTCGTGGAGGTCTGTCATAGGCTTCTGCGATGATAGTTGCCTCTTGAGTTTCTGGGACCAGGACATCATTTCCCGTTTCTTCTTCTTCAACCACCACTACTCCATCCTTCACTGCTTCATCTGCCACTACCGCTGCCTCTTCCTCCGTAGGCAGTGGTTGGTTTACAACCTCTGCCTCAGGCAGTCCACCTCCTTGCTCCAAGGTACTTAGGATGTTGCCAAACACCTCCATATCATCGCGTCTCTTCCTTTTGCTTTCAATGGAGATGGAAGGTGTTGGCGTAGGCATGCTCTCGGTGCTTCCTCCTCTCTTGAACATAGGAGGCCTAACGGTCAAGGGATTTCTCCGGGATCTTCCGACGAATCTGGGGATGGTGTGGGTTTGGGCGGCAAGCCTGCGACTGGCAGCCAGGAATGCTACCTCTCACATGGCTACTTGATCAGGGGTGGAAGGTAAAGCTGATTGGTTTGGGGTTTGATCAGCCATGGATAGGAGCTTGGCAAGGTCTGGTAAAAACTCGAGCTACTGAGGAGAAAGAAAGGTTTGGGATGTAAGACGCTTAGGGTTTCTAGTTTGCCAAAGTGAGGTAAAGGGTTTCCAATGAAGAAGGAGGTCGTATTTATAGGTTGGGTCGTGGTGGGGCCCAACACGATTTTTGCGGCGATTGGCCTTAAGCAACTTAACAGACGCGTCGTTCCACCTCCCTCATTTATGGAATTTCAGAAAAAGTGTCCTTTCGTCTACCAAGTCATAATTGCTTGGGGATACGAATCGATTGAACTTCTTCCCAAATTGCCAAATGAACTTTTCTTTAATATTTTATTTGAATGGACGCATGAAAAAGAATAACGCATTGTGCTCACTAATGCAACTGTATCTTTGCAAAGACGGGCAACAACGCATATATCCCCGCAACACACCCCTGAGGATACCTCAACATAGTGTATTTAGCTAAGGACGGGCAAAGGACATATGCGAGTGCAACACACCCCTCAACTCATTACAGTTGAGTTAGATGAACGCAAAACATTCCTGATTGGTTTGAGATGCGTCCATTGCCACCTTGCATATTTGTTGTTAGATGTTTTTGTTATTATTTTTATTATATCTTTTTCATCAACGCAAGTGCTGTAGCTTGCGGCAATAGATTTTCCTTTATTACTCAATCATTTACCATTTAAAGCACAATGCATTGATTACAAAAAAAAGTCAAAAAATTAAAGACGAGACAAAATTAAATGCAGAGAAGTGAATGAGGAAATAAATTCATAAAGTCAAAATTAAATTAAATGAAGAATTGAAGACAGAATTCAGAATTTAAAGAGACAGAAATTCAATAAAGCATTAAACATAGTATTGAGATATGGACCGAAAATTGCGTTGTCCTGGGTGATCGCAATCCACATCTCTGCAGGCAGTCAGGCTTGCCTGCTCAATGTTTTAAGGACATTGTTCTTTCCCTATAGATCCTGGGGCTTCTGAGGTTTTGGGCAATGTTCCCGGTGTTCGATTTCTTAACTCAGAGGCCAGCTGGCCCACTTGGATCTCCAGATTCCTTATAGAAGACTCTTGTGCTTGCATCACTGCATCATTTTTATCATA
This sequence comes from Benincasa hispida, assembly GCF_027475165.1. Classification (NCBI taxonomy): domain Eukaryota; kingdom Viridiplantae; phylum Streptophyta; class Magnoliopsida; order Cucurbitales; family Cucurbitaceae; genus Benincasa; species Benincasa hispida. The sequence goes on from NC_143478.1 coordinate 27,230,900, forward strand.
TACTGCTTCAGCAACGTCTCTAATGAGCCTCCTGAGGTTTTAGACAATGTTGGTTACTGGTTATGTGGTCATTGATAGCCCTTGGTTGTGGTGAAAAGGGGGATTTCCTCTACTGCCCCCTTGATGGTTCACTGCCCCCCCTAGGTTGGGTGTGCCTCCCCAACCGAAGTTAGGATGGCTTCTCCAGCCCGGATTATAGGTTTTGTTGAAGGGGTTATTCTGGATAGCACACACTTACTGAAGGTTCAATGGACACACATCAGCTCCGTGAGCCCCTCCACAATTGACGAAACTGATTGCGGCCACTTGAGCCAGTGCAGCGGGTTGTGCTAATTATGGGGCAATGGCTCCTTGGTTGATTGGCATTGATTGAAGGATCGAGGTCACCGTGGCCATCTGCACAACCAACGTGGTCATTGTCTCTGCAGGGACAATGGTTGTTTAAGTTTTTCTTCTATCGGCGCCTCGGCCTCCATAACCATCATCGATCCAATCATCCATATTCCTGAGATGCGGTCGAGGATGACTTTGGCCTCCATGTATGTCTTATCCATAAAACCTCCTGGCGCGGAGGCATCAGCAGCAGCCTGCGTTGCTTTGTTTAGGCCATTGTAAAATTTTTCCATCAAGACGCAATCGAAAATCCCAATATGCAGGCAGTTTTTCACCAGTCTCCTGAATCGCACCCAGGCGGTGCTCAGGGTCTCATTCTCCTTCTGTTCAAAGTTCAACACATCATTTCGTCACCTTGCGTTGACGGCAGGTGGGAAGAACTTCTTCATGAACCGCTCCACCAATTGCTCCCATGAAGTGATCTCATTTGGCTCCAGTGAGTAAGCGCACCTTTTAACCTTGTCCCTCAAGGTGTAAGGGAACAGATACAATCTTATATTTTCTTGGGTCACGCCAGTTAAGAAAATTTTTCGCACATCTCGACAAAGCTGGTCAGATGAACATGTGGGTCTTCACCTTGCAGACCCCCGAACTGCCCGACATTTTGAATCATCTGCAACATGACCGACTTAATCTCAAAACTTGCGATCTTCTCCACAGTCAGCCTCGAGATTCTAGGCGAAAAATCATACAAATTGGGTGTAGCATAATTACGCATTGGGATGTTGCGATCAGTCGCCAAGAAGACAGGATCCTGAGTTAGTCGAACAACCCCTTGGTTCACAGCCGGTACTGTATTATCGTTATTGTTCGCCATGCTGGCTTCCTTTTTTCGCCTAATTCGGTTCTGACGTACCTTTGTGCGGAAAGTTCGCTCGATCTCAGGGTCAATTATGAATTCCGGTTCAGCACCAGGACTCATAAACCGTTAGGCTGCTCTCCATGTTGAACATCCAATACAATGAGATCTATCATGCAAAATACCAGAAATACACTCAAACAATAAACTGTTAACCAAGTCCCCGGCAACAGTGCCATAAACTTGTAATGCAGATTTTGATAGGTATGATTGATGATGTTTTATGCTTGAAATGATGCGATACTACTGCTAGATATGCGTTAATGATGGGTGTTGACGTAGTATGCCATGCATTGTCACAAGTTTCCTTACGATAAAACCAAGTGTAATTCTACCGCAAGTTTCTTGGTGTGATCCGAGGTCGAACACGGGGACTGATTTAGGTTATTGTGGTATGTTCATGATATATGTGACCAGGTTTTCGATCCTTAAAAATGTGTTTGTATAGGTATATAAATTGCGATAAAATAAAGTAAAGCAGTAAAGATGCAATAATAAAAGGAAATACAATAAGCCTTAGCTAGATGATACAAGATACAGGCTTCACGTTACAAGATGCTGGGGTCAAGGTTGGTTGTGAAAGTTTTGCAAAGACGTGGAATGCGGCGGCAAGTCTTATGAATAGAACAGAAAGAGAAAGACAAAAAATATAACAACGCAAGTTCTCAATTGCGTTGAAGCTACAAATGTTGTTCCACTCTTCTCTTGGCATACACCTTTCAGTTACACCTTTCATGTCTGTGATGAACACAAGGTTGCTTCCATGTCTAGAAGTACTACTTGCTTTAGTTAATGCATTCTTCTGACCTTCTCCTGATAGGTCCGAATGGCATCTTCAATTCTGCTCTCACAGGTGAAGATGAAGATGTCGTCTAGCACGCCTTAGCTAAACACATTTTATATCTTTAACACAGATTAAGAACTTGGTTAATTCATATTGCTTATTAGGGAATTAAGAAGACATCATGAAGAATGTGATTGACGGGTGAACGGAAATAGACAGAAAATGGTAAATGAAAGCTATTGAAACATTTTATCTTTATTAAGCGTTTGATACATGGTGTGAATGCAAAGGTAAAGAAACAGTGAAATACAACGATGAAAGAGATAGAATAGTTACAAACAAGTGCCAATGTCTTGGCATTTATTTGATGGAGATCTGGTTGCCGGATAGGATGGATTTAATGGTAGGAAGAGCTTCCCTCTCAGGCTTGTTCCACCGGTAGGAGGGATCTTTGCACAGAGCTTTCAATCGGGTGTTTAGCAAATTAGATCTGAGATTCACCTCTCGACCTTAGCTCGTCTTCTTCCCGGATTTCTTCATTTAAGCACTTAGCTCAGCCTTTTCTCTCAACAGTTCTGCAGCACTTACCCCGTATCCTGTAGCATGAGTTTTCTCTGAAATCTCTGGTGTATTTATAGGTGCAGGTCTTTGACTCCAGCCTTGTGGTCCCCATTGATGGTTATGGTAATTCTGAAGATGGAGGGATATTATTCCTTCTCTTATGCAATCAGACCGTCAATTCTGCACAATTGTTAGTTGTACACGTGTCTCAATCCTCAGCTTTTGCGTGGCTCAGTTGCATCTTTCGATCGTGGGTTCGCAATGGTGTTGTTTTTATTACTGCATGCAGTTGCACACAACTCTGGATCGACTGTCGCATTGCGCCGTCATTGCGATAATCGTTTCTTCATTGTTGATTGACGGGCGTAATGTGACAGAGATGCGTTGATCAATTTCTCGTGAGCCTTGAGTGCAAGCGGTGACTTGGTTCCTGCAAAATAGAGTTAAATTTGGCTTGTCTTCCATCTTTATGGTGTTAGTGGGTGTAATTGCAAACATTTGTAATTATTGTAATACTAGGCTAATTTTCATACAATTGGCGCATATTCACTAACTTTTGGCCGCAATATCTAGATAAGGTGGCATAAATAACTTATATTTCGACAAGTTATCAAAGCTCAATGCAAAGATCAAAAAGGACTACTTTCCCTTGTTATTCATTGATCAAATGCTAGATAGATTAGCAGGGAATGAGTTCTTTTGCTTCCTGGATGGCTACACATGATATAATCAAATCATGATCACACCAAAAGATTAAGAAAAGACAACTTTCACATGTCCATGGGACATTAGCCTTTCGGCACATGCCCTTTGGATTGTGCAATTCCCTTAGCACCTTTCAGAGGTGCATGATGACCATCTTCTCTAAGTATCTCAAAGATTCAGTAGAAATATTTATGGATGACTTCTCGGTTTATGGCAAGACATACGAAAAATGTCTTGCAAACCTTGAGAAAATTTTGAAAAGGTGCGAGGACACCAACTTGGTTCTGAATTGAGAAAAAGGTCATTTTATGGTAACTGAAGGGATCGTGCTTGGACATAGAGTATCCAGGTCAGGATTAGAAGTCGACAAAACAATGATTGACGCCATGGAAAAGTTAGTATCGTCTACCAGTGTAAAAACACTGAGAAGCTTCCTTGGGCATATTGAATTTACTATTACAAGTTTATGAAAGATTTGTGAAAATTTTTTTCAAGATTGCTAGATCGTTGAATTTACTATTACAAGTTGATAGACCCTTTGAGTTTGACTCCAACTATCTGAGCGCATTTGAAAAACTGAAAGAAGTGTTAGTCACAACACCAATTCTGATTGCACTCGATTGGTCGAGACCATTTGAATTAATATGCCATGCAAGTGACTATGTGAATGGCGTAAGCTTAGTCTAGCATATAGACAAGATTCTATACCCTATCGCTTATGCAAGCAAAACTCTTGACAGTGCTCAAGAGAATTACACCACCACCGGAAAAAAGTTGCTTGCAGTAGTTTTTGTTCTGGAGAAATTCAAACCTTTTTTGTTAGTGTCAATAGAAATTATGCACACGGTAACTCAGCAATTAAATAACTTATGACAAAGAAAGATGCCAAACCACAATTGATTAGATGGGTTCTTCTTTTACAAGAATTTGACACTGAGATAATTGATCGCAAGGGCTCATAAAACAAAGTTGTGAGTCATCTGTCGCGACTTGAAAATAATGAGACTGATCATAACCAACCTACAGTGAATGCCTCATTCCTCGATGAATCATTACTATGAAGGAAATCAAGCATGAGGATTTTCATGAGCAGTGGAAGGATCACTTCCATTCAGATTGAACATAAACAATTACAGTACAAGAAAGGAAACTAATAGGTCATGCACAACGCGAAATTACAACATGCTAACAAGAGTATCAAGGGATAGAGTATGCGTACCTTTGAAGAAACATTCTTCACAGATCCCTCGAATAGTCTCCTATGTGTCCAACAACAACAATGCTCGAATGTAATGACTGGAACAACACGAACACAATGAACAACTGCCACGAAACTAATCGATCCACAAACTGAGTTGGACACCACCACAATGGTTACTTTGGTACTCTTGGTGTGAGAATCCAAAAGTTGTGGGCTTTGTATGATCTTGGCTTGAGGATGAGACTGAAGGACAACGATCGTGTAGAAAATCGAGCAAATGGGAGATAGGAAGTTGCCTATCATATAGACGATGTACTCGATCATTTAGTAAATGCAAGCCTATCGTACAGACTTAGCCACTCGATCATTTAGCTACGATCAGCTGATGAACTATCGTATAGTCAAAGCTCCACGATCGTTTAGTCTCTGCCAACTATCGCTTAGTGAAACTCTTTCACTTGATAGCTTATCACTGTGAGTTATCTTCAGAAGAGGCGCTCTTTAAAATTTTGGAAAAAAAAAATTCTTTTATATCACGGTTTACCATAAAACCACCAATAACCTCCCACTCAATCGGTTATTAGAGAAAAATAAATTAATTATCAAATAATTAATATATTATAAATAAATATGATAACCAATTACCATATTATATTTATAACTTATAGTATTAATATTTCATTTCATGAAACATACAAACCATAGTTCTTTTTCTATTTTATGGTACTTAATGTAAATCATATTTACATTAATTCTCCATTTGATGTATCTCATACATCACACCAATTATATCATATATAATTGAATTTCCTCTTGTTAATTTAAACACTTCAAACTAACCCTAAGAACTAATTTTCAACTTGAATCCATTGATCTACCAAGGGGACCTTATGGACCTGTAGCTTGAAGCTCCAATAATACGTGAATAATTGACTAAACTCTTTAGTCACGGAATCCATCATCTGTTAACTTCCGGGCACTCCACTAAGACCAACAGCTGCACTCTTCTCACTACAGATATATTTCTGTGTCCATATTAACCAATCAACAGTACGATAACCCTTCACAGATCGCTTGTAAGTATAATTGGGCCAATTTACCATTTTTCCCCTGTAGTTACATCTAACTCCTTAAGTGCCACTGATTCCTTTAATGAATAATAAGTCATAGTCCTACTATAATTAGGTCCTTTATTCTAAAGAGAAGGTTTGGCAACTATGTTCAATACTCGGAATCAGCCCTTGAGGGAGCAATCTATCTACTTACCCTGCTTCAAAGAAGGAGTGAATTTCGTCTTGTGTAACTGAGTTCCCAGTTCCCCAATCAGCCAAATCCCTAAAAAGGTAGGCTTGTTGAGTTGGCAATCTGGCCACTCTCACCTTTGGCAGGAGTTCCCAAAAAACTTAGGATTAAGGTCATGTCACCTATGGTCATTTTAGTGAGAATTAAGTCTTAATTATCAACGAAGTTATATAAATAGATGAATCATTTCATGGTCCGGTCTTATACAAACTCTTTGTGTAGGACACCCCTGCTCCCATGTCTTCACATGAATGGTCAGGATTAGACCATCTGTAGTAGTTCACAACACTTGCAAACCTCTACAAAGCGGGTCGTATCCGTAGTGTCACCAGGATAAGATATCCCTCCTTAATCCATATACTACAGACCTTTTAGGTTATTACTTAAGGCATGATCCACTTGTATTTGTCATATACATGCTTCAGTTTACATACAATAACCACGGATCCTTTTTTATTGGATATGATTAAATGCAAATAAAATAACTCTTTTTTTTAATTAATAACAATGTGTACAATCTTTACAAACTACGAGACTCCGGGAGAATTAGGATGCCAATCCCAACAATCTCCCACTTGTCCTAATGCCTCGGGAGACTAATGTACAATACATGAAAAAACAAGTGCAATATACAATAAACTAGGGCATACTCTATACCCCGATATCATCTCCCACTTTCCCTAAACAAGATGCCACATGTCCACAGACCCAGACTCTCTAGATGACCCTCAACACTTTAGCCATGAGAGCCTTTGTAAACGGATCAACAACGTTGTGCTTTGACGTGATCTTCGTGACTATCACATCACCGTGATGCACAATCTCCCCAATCAAATGATATTGAAAAATCAATTCAGAACCCTCTGGTTGATGTGATAGTCACGAAGACTTCCATTCTTAATGGACCTATTAAGCTTGCAAACTCTTTGCTCTTGATCTGGAATAATGAACCCCTCTGGTTCAGCCATGTAGATGGTCTCCTCAAGATTACCATTAAGAATGGAAGTCTTGACGTCCATGTTGGGATTGGTGTCCTAATTCTCCTAGAGTCTCGTTGTTTTGTAAAGATACACATTGTTTAATGAATAAAATAAGCGTTATTTAATTATGGCATCTACTCATATCCAATAAAAAAAGCTCCTTGGTTATCTTATGTCAACTTAAGCATGTATATGTGATAGACAAGTGAATCATGCCTTAAGTGATAACTTAAATAGGTCTGTAGTATAAGGATTATGATGGGATACCTGATCCTTGTGACACTACGGATACAGTCGCTTTGTAGAGGTTTGCAAGTGTTGTAAACTACTACAGATGGTAGATCCTAACCATTCATGTGGAGATGTGCGAGCGGGGGTATCCTATACAAAAAGTTTGTATAAGACCTGGACCACGAGATGAGTAGACTCTGTATATAACGCCGTTGATACTAGAGACTTACATCTCACCTAAACGACCATAGGTGACACAACCTCAATCCTAAGTGTTTTGGGAACTCCTGCCTGTGATGGCGATCCTTTGATTAGTATGGGTGAGAGTGGCTAGATTGCCAACTCAACATGCCTACCTTTTTTAGGATTTGTCTAATCTGGGAGCTGGAAACTCAATCCACAAGATGGAATTCACTCCTTTCCCGAAGTAGAGATAAGTAGAGAGATTGCTCCCTTAAGGGCTGATTCCGGGGATTGAACATAGTGGCCAAAGCTTCTCTTTGGAAGAGAGAACTTAGTCATAGTAGGACTATGACTTTATGTTCATTAGCAGGATGAGTGGTACTTAAGGAGTTAGATGTAACTACAGGGGGGTAACGGTTATTGGCCTAGCTGTACTTACGAGCAATCTGTGAAGGGTTGTTGGATTTCTGATTGGTTAGGATGGACATATAGTATATATCTGTGGTAAGGAGAGTTCAGCTGTCGGTCTTTAGTGGAGTGCTTGGCAGTTAACGGATGGTGGATCCCAAGACTATAGAGTTTAGTTTATCATTCACGTATCGTTGGAGCTTCGAGCTACAAGTCTATAAGGTCCCCTTGGTAGCTCAATGGATTCAGTTGAGGATCAGTTCTTGGTGTTGATTTGAAGTGTTCAAATTGATAAGAGGTATTTTGATTATATATGATATAATCGGTATGATGTATGAGATACATCTAGTGGAGAATTGATGTAAATGAGATTTATATTAATTACTATGGAATAGAAAAAGAACTAGAGTTTATATGTTTCATGAGATGAAATATTAAAACTATAGGTTATAAATATAGTATGATAAGTTGTAATCATTTACATTTATAATAATATTAATTATTGGATAATTAATTCTTTTTCTTTATTAACCAATTTAGTGGGTGGTTATTGGTGATTTATGGTAACCGTGAGATAAAAGGAAAATTGTTTTCCTAATTTTAGTAAGGTTTTTTAAAAAGAAAAGATTGTTTTGAGTTTTCTCCCAGAAAAAAGAAACTCACGGCGCTTGTCAAGTAAATAATGATTTACTAAGTGATAGTGTGATTTAGTAAATGATCGTGTAGTGTTTGTAGACGACAGACACCGAGCTAAACAATGAACTAAAAGATTGCATAGCTTTTGCTAAACGATTGGGCATCGACCTATACGATAGGTCTCCGCCATCGCCTACTTGCCCAATCGTGTACACGATTGTTCTTTTCTCCTTCATCTGTCATTCCAAGTCAGAATAGAGCCCTGATAACTTGTAGAAGTACAAGTTATCTATACTGCTTTATTAGATATTGCGGCTAAAAGAAAGGAAAGTTGCGTCAATTGTAGAGAAATTAGCTAAGAAATGCAAGAATTATAAATTTTCATCAATACACCCACTGACACTATTGAGATGGTAGAAAAGAATATTTCGAGTCTGTTTTACAGGAAATCAAGACACCACATGCGTTCATGGCTCAAGATAATCTAAACAACACATCTATGTTGCATTGTGCCCATCATTTAGGAATGAATAGACGATCAACACAATGACAGCGCATGTGAAAATCGATCAAGAGCTAAGCGATTACCGCATTCTCAACCGCATGTGGTAATAAAAAATTACACTACATGCGGACAAACGATCGAAGATGCAAAAGAGCAACGCAATTGCGGAGGATCCAGACACGTGTAGAGCTGACCGTTGTGCATTTCTGATGGGTTTGATCGTGTAACAGAAGGAATATTCACTCCATCATTTTCGGAATTTCCATAACAATAAAGTGGGGTCCATAATGCAGAGTGTCAAAGCTGTCCTATAAATAGCCTCTGAAATTCTATTGGAAAATATACTTGATACGGGCATATTTTAATATTTATATATTGAGAGAGAGACTGGTCTGAAGAGCATGATTGGAGAAGATCTGGGAATATTTAAGAGATAAGGTCGAGAGGTAAGTCTCAGGGCAAATCCTTTCAATCCCCACCATTGAAGCTCTGTACCCAGGTCACTTCTATCGAACGAGCAAGCCCGAGAGGGAAGCCCTTCTCTTCATCCACTCCATCCTCCGGCAAGCAAATCCACCGTCCAGATCTGTGTCAAGACATTGACACTCTTTTGTATTTGTTTCTATCTCTTTATCATAAATTGTATTCATCTTCTTAGTCTATCATTCACACCATGTATCAGACGCTAAATATTAGTATTGAATGTCATGATCATTTCCATCTTCATCTTTCTGTCTATTTCCGTTCATCTGTAATTTGCTTTCTCCATGATGTTTTATTAATCCCTTGGTAATTAGCATGAATCTAACAAGTAAATTAATCTGTGTTAAGGAAATAAATATGTTTAGCTAAAGCATGCTAGACGACATTTTCACCTGTGAGAGCAGAAGTGAAGATGCCATTCCTCCCGTTGAGAGAAGGTTGGAAGAATGCATTAACTAAAGCGAGAAGTACTTCTAGGGATGGAAGCAACCTTGTGTTCATTACATTCATCCCTGTTCACCACAAAGAAGTGGGAACACGGCCGATCACCGAGAGGTGTGCACCAAGGGAAACCAAAACTGTAGTTATGTCTTTAACGCAATTAATAACTTTAGATGTTTATACTAGTTATCTTTTCTATTTCTGTTTCATACATAAAGACATGCCACCGCATAACACGACCCTTTGTATAATCTTCACAGTCAGTCTCAAACTCAGTATCATGTATCATGTATCTTGTATCATAATAGCTTAGGTTTACTTTTATCGCACTTTATTTTATTACCGCAACTTTACTTTACCGCAAAATTTTACTTTACCGCAACTTTAAATACCTGTATAAACACAATTTTTATTAATTGAAAAACCCCTGGTCCATATATCACAAACGTAATGCATTAACTAAGCAATCATACTGTGTTCGACCTCAGATCACTCCGAGAAACTTGCGTTGGAATTATACTTGGTTTCAACGCAAGGAAACTTGTGACAACGCATAGCATACTACAAACATTCCATTAATAATGCATACATCTAGAAGTAGTAACATATATCATAAACTTGCGTTATAATCATCCATGCGTTGTGTGACATAAGATAAGATAAAATTTCCGTTACAAGCCAACCCTTTGGATTCTCATACCGAGAATACCAAAGTACCCTTCTTGGTGGTGTCACACTCAACTCGACACCGTCGAGATTCTGTGGAGGCCGTTCGTGTTGCTAAGGAGTTCATGACCGAGGCGATCATTGAGGATGAGTGCGAAGTGTTCGTACTATGTTGCAGACGTGTAGATTGAGCGTTCGTGGTTGCTGTGTTCGAACATTCATGCACAAAGAAGAGTGGAGACGAATGTTTGTAGAGTTTTTCCTTATTCATTTGTAGTTGTTCATGTTATAATTTTTTTTTATTAATTACATAACTGTTTGTTTTGTTAACAACTGTAATTTTTAATGTTCATTCATGATTGTAATTTGGAATGATCTTATTTTCGCTACTCATGGAAATCTCGAGTTCAAATTCTTCAATTGGTATCAGAGCCAGGTTTCAATCTTGGGACCTGTGGGTTATGATTCCATTCACGTTTCTCCCTGTATGTTCACACCGTGAGATTCATGCTTGGCCTTGTGGTGCCCTGGGAGCATCCCCCTTTGGATGGTGTTTGCATGAGTCAATATGAAGGTGGATGGAGAGAGTATTTATAGTAAGTGGGTGAAGGGTGTGTGTCAACACATCCTATGGTCTCTGTCATTTGTTCACACTTGAGATCATTCTGTACTCCCTCGTATCACCTTTGAACATCCCCCTTTGGATGGGTTTTGTGCAATTGGTCAATATCAAAGTGAACTCAAGTTTCTCGAGTAATCCGTGGTCGAACACAGGGACTTGTAGCTATATGTTTGCAGTGATTGTGCATACGGCAATTGAATAAAAGAATGGAGGGGATAGTGCTACGTTAATCCTACTCCTACTCCTATCTAACAGACAACACAATGAGAATTATGCATGAAAGGTAAAGATGCGACAAACCTTGACATGAAATAAATGTATGGGAAATACATAAAATGCGGAGATGTTTTCATTGCAAAACTCAAGAGTGATCGCAAAGGCAACCCTAGTCAGTGTAAACTAATGCGATCATGCAACACTCATACAATAGTAAACGACCTCTCGGTGTGAATGCTACAACTTCTAATGCTAGAACACATGCGATGTATGTGCAGAGGTGTCTATAATGCCTACACATAAGCCTTTAATTCTTGTCTATGTGATGATACACAAATAAGGTGACCACATATCATCATCCCTATTCCTAAGGTGCACGCGATGCAGTGTTGACAAACAGAGCTTATCTCTAAGTCCCTATCTCTTGCTTATGCCGACCTAAACTTGCTCTTCCGAGTCTAGATTCTAACCTAGCTCTCTCGAGTCATTAGGTTCTTTCTTTAGACTCTCTCTCGAGTAGCTCTAAAGGGGTGCTGGGCGCAACATAAGGCAAGACAAACGCATGAACTTGGTTAACACAAGATTGTTACTATCCCTAGTGAACAATGCATACCTTTCTTGATGCATCCAACCACTTACCCTCTCGGACAGTTGATTATTGCAGACTTCACTCATAGACAAGCAATGCGTAGCCCATAGACAGGCGTTGCAGTAGCTTCACACTAAGCAAATAAGATTACTCACATACTCGCACAACGCACACCTCTCAGTGGGTTGCTACATGCTTCATATTCTTAATCCACAAGACTAAGTATGCAATACCCAAGCAATCTCACTGAGTGTTGCAATGAAAGTAAAGATGCTAAGTAAGAATATGGAGATGAAGTCGAAGGAATAGAGAAATGCATTGAAAACACACTGTATTAATTTCTTAATTCAAAATGTCATACAATATAATATAGAAAAAAAAATGAAAAGAAATGACCGGCTGGAAGCAAAACTTTGCCTCCAGTGGATGCGTGTCAAGGCTGCCGGTGGTGCCATGGATGGGCGGAGGAGCTGACTCTCTCGAGGTCTAACTCCGGTCAAAGGCTCTGGTAGTCACTCGAAATGGATGAAGGAGGTGAAGAACTCTCAGTCGTCTTCTCACACGTTTTTCTGGATCGCAAGGATCTGCCATAGGCAAACCATAGGCGAAAACCTTGGATGAAATGAATTTCAGCTCATCGGCTTCTATTTATAGAGCTTGGATCACCGACAGCATTAATTGGACTGCTCTGAATCTGACGTTCGGCGCACTAGTTTTTTTCTGAACCTCTGCCACTAACGGCGTGGTAGGTGAAATGTCAACATCAGCTTTAGATTTTCTTGAGGTAGATGCGTTGATGCGTTTCCATTAGAAAGCATTGTCACGTAGCCACAATCATTCAATGACCGCATTCGCTTAACACCGTAACTCTATATGATGATTGCAATCGCTTGATGAGCACAATTCTCATGCGATGGACGCATATGGCTGATTACCGCAACATCCATGCGTTGATCGATGCGTTTTCCTTGCGATGGAATGTTTCTCCACATGCGGTCTTCTATGCTATGATCTGGTTTCCACATTTGCGTTCATCTCCTGCATTAGCTATAAAGATAGAGCATTGAACGCATAATTAACGCAAAATAACGAGTTAGTTGAGATTCGACATGCTGATCGACCAAGCTCATATTCTTGTGAATTCCTATCATGATCGATGCATATTTTGCCTAACAACCTTCATAATTCTAAGTAAAAGGCCTAAGATGACATGCATTCCTGCATGTCATCACTCTCTCACGTCTTAGGTTCTTTCTTCAGACTCTCTCTCTAGTAGCTCTAAAGGGGTGTTGGGCACAACATAAAACAAGATAATTGCATGCGATCAAGATCCTAGGTCATGTTAGCTTAGTTCTTCTCAACCCATTCGATACGTTTAGCTACTCATGTGTGCTAAGAGAGTGAACAGATGTAGATAAAGAAATTCCATTGTATGAATATAAAGTTGAAGTACAAAATAACAATGTAAGAAGAAAATAAAGAGCCAGGTAGAAATCTCTTGCTTCCCAGGCTTTTACACTGTCTTTTCTACTCTTGTTCAAAGGATAGTCTTGATCTCGCAAGAGTAGGCCCGCTCTCTGCTTTCTACGCCTCCGGCTTCTCTCTCGAGTTGCCCTGAGCGATCTTCCGGCACATGACACACGATCAATTTGACTCAAGGTTCGGCGCTAATAGAAGTAGCGAACTCTCCTAGTAGCGAAGGAAAAGGGCTCTGAAAGATGAGGAGAACAACGTCGAAAGGGTTGGACCTGGCCTGCCTACAACCAAAACGTTAGAAGCCCTTAATTATGGAGGCCTTTAGTAAATCTAGAGTGTTCCCTAGCTTGATTCTTTCTTTGCTTCTGTCACTCAGTGCATCCCCACTACCGCCCTTGACAAACTTTTTGTGTAACTGTCGAGATCTCTTGCTTGGTGTACTCGTGATTGCCTTGAGAAAAGCAGAAGTATTTGCCTTCCATTTTCCTTTATCTCTTGTCCGGTCTCTTCCCATCTCTCGCTCCGCCTTAAAATAAAAATGAAAACTATGGACAAGGCTATTCTAACTATGGAGAAAATTATCTAGGTATCTGAACTTATTTTTTGAAGGTTGCCTTCGGTATTTATGGAGCCTTCAGTGTGAAAGGCGGCTTCTCTCTTATGATTGCACAGATGGGATGGCTTTAATTCTCTGACTGATGCACCGATTATTTGTCACCGAAAAGCTGAGTGTACTTGTTGTCGTTAGCGGCTTGTCAACTTAATTTAGATTCGATCGTCTTCAACGTTCTGTCCCATTGTGATTAATTATGTCTTTCACCCAGATATGCCCACCAAGTTGCGCCGGCTCTATGCGGCAATCCCTTTTGAGCAGATGTTTGCGAGCACAAATCACCGCAAAGCTTTACGATAATGCTGCACTTGACCATTGATTTCTTGTGATTGTGCATTTCGCCTTGCGTCAACGCATATTCTGCATAAAAATACAAAAATTAACTGTTTCTATACGATGAACGCATGCGACTGCAATGTTCTTATCTTAATGCTATTTGGACGCAATCTTATGTATTTTATCAACGCAAGCCAACATTGTTTAAGAACTTAGCACTGTAATAATATGCATTTTTGCCCGTTATCAAATACCTTGATCCATTTAGACTTGGAGCTGAAATTGACCCCCATTGGACTGAATGAATATAGCATAGAATTCTTTTAGTGGTGTGCCATGGCTTTGTCAAGCTGTGTTTAGTTGCTTTGTCCATCACACAATGTTTACTGGAGTTGAGTTGTTCACTTATGCCCTGGGGTAGGATTCCTTGTTTAGATAGAGCTTGCAAGCATTTTATGTTGATATGCCAAATATCATCCTCTGTTAGATCTATTTCAGTCACTATATAGGCTCTATTCACCATCTCTACTCCTTTGACCACAAAAAGGTCATTAACTTTCTCACCTACTAAATCCACTTTAGAGTCTTTGATGAGTTCAAAACTTCCTCCTTTACATCTATATTCACATCCAACAGATTCCAAACAGATTACGTTTGTTTTGAGAAGTGGTACATGTCTAACATTCTTTATAAGATAAAAACATTAAGAAATATTGTATTTCATGTCATAAACTTAGTCATTTTTTCTAAATTAAAATATTTGCATTATATAATCTATTATAAATATATATCTTTCTGAAAATATATCATGAATATATGATATATTACAAAATAATAATGACATAAATTTCTTAACATAAAATATGTTCCATAAATTAATTAATAATATTTATTTTCAACATATATTCTAAGAGTAATTATAATTAGTTTTATGAAACACATTTTGAACCATTATTTAAATTAAAATTTAATTTCTAAATCTACTATCAAATACATATGTGAGACATGAAATACAACTTAGTTTTCAATGAATCTCATGTTTTCAAATTTTTGTTTTCATATTTCCTCCAAACAAGCTTGTTATCCATTGAATTCAAAAAAAATAATAAATAATCTAACATATTAATAATTTTAGGAGGTTGTAAGTTTTTATACTTCCATATTTATAATGTTATATTCTTGTACGAGAAAATTATTTTTTTAGTTCAAACGCAAAACTACAGACCCAATGGTTGCAATACATCTCAGATATCAGTTGAGCGATGTTTGTTTTAATGAAAGAAAATTAATATACATACATACAAAAGATCCTTTTATTATTCACTTGTTATACTGTTATTATTATATTTTACTTTTCATTTTATATATTATTAAAAGGGCAATAATGAAGTGCAATCAAGGTTTCACCTAATCTCATGTATCCTCTATTGGTACATAGTAAAACAAACTAAAAAGAAAAGTCAGTAATTAGAAAAAGGTTAGTAGTTAGAAGGTGTTGGGGTTGATTCCCTAAAGTCACGTGTCTTGAGTTTGTAAACAGTTTGTACGAACGCTTGTATTGTATAATATATGATATTTACTTCACATCTTGATTTTGCTCAGTTGTATGTTTTATTTGCTTTACCACAAACCAATAAACATACAATCCCTGGTTATCTGTATATAACTTAAGCATGTATGTGGTGACATACAAGTGGATCATGTCTTGAGTGTTAACTAAAATGGTATGTACTATAAAGATATAAGAGGGAAACCTTATCCTGGTAACGCTACGATGTAGCCCTCTTTGTGGAATGGTCATAAGTATTGTGACTTTCACAGATGGTTTGATCCTGATCATTCGTGTAGAGGACATGTTAGCGGGGGCGTCATATACAAAGAGTTTGTATAAGACCTAACCACCAAGTGTTAACGTCTCGTTATATAACGCCATTCGTGATAGAGACTTAACTTCACTAGGATGACCATAGGTAACATTACCTTAATTCTGAGTGAGTTGGGAACTCCTGCCATTGAGGGCGGTCCTTTGATTTGTATGGGTGCGAGTGGCCAGGTCGCCGATTCAAACCTACCCTTTTGGGGATTCGTCTGATTTGGGAGCTGGGAACTCAGCTACACAAGATGAAATTCACTCCTTCCCGGAGGCAGGGGTAAGTAGATAGATAGCTCCTTTAAGGGCTGATTCCAAGGCTTGAACGATGTGGCGCCACATACCTTCTCTTGGCCCGAGAGGTGTTCACACATAGTTTGACTATGTTGTATTGTACATTAGAGGAATCAGTGGTACTTAAGAAGTGAGATATAACTACAGGGGAAAAATGGTAAATTGGCCTACCTGTACTTATGAGCATTTGTGAAAGGGTCATCGTACTAATGATTGGTTATATCCGATGGACACAAAAATATATTTGTGGTAAGAAGAGTTCAATTGTTGGTCTTTAGTGGAATGCCTAGCAGTTAACGGATGGTGGATCTCGTGACTAAAGAGTTTATTCATCTATTCACGTACCATTGGAGCTTCGAGACACAGGTCCATAAGGTCCCCTAGGTAGCTTGGATAAAGTCGAGAATCAGTTTTTTGGGTCAGTTTGAAATGTTCAAATTGATAAGAGGGAGTTCGATTATATATGATATAATTGTATTGGTTAATTATATATGATATAATTGACTAAATGTATGGGATATATTATTTTGGAGGAAATTAGATTTAAATATGATTTATATCAAGTGGAGGAGAAATTACTATAGTAGATATATGATATCAAAGTATAGGGTAAGAATATAATATGATTATATTCATTTATTAATTAAATTGGTTAATTATGTGATAATTTGCCGAAATCTTCTCCTCGATCGTGCGTTAGTGGGAAATTCAGTATTCGGTTATTGTAACCGAAGAATAAAATGAAAATTTGTCTAATTTTCCAAAGAGTTCGAAAAAATTGCAAACGGTGTGTGAAAAGGTTTTTATCGCTTAGCTGAGCCTATACGATAGAACCTCATCGCTTAAATGATCCTACACTCCGTGTCTAAATGATCGCACGCTTTTCTCTAAATGATCGCTTAGCTTTTCTAAATGATCACCTAGCGTGCCGTGTTTTCTAAACGATCATTTACCTATTACTAGGTGATTGCTTAGTAAAACCTATACGATCGTGTAGCTTTATCTAAACGATAAGCATCCCCGTTATACGATAGCCTTCTCTCCTACTTCTTTATCGTTCTACACGATCAGCCTATTCCTCCTTCCTCTACCAAATTCAACAAAGACCACTCTTTGGATTCTCACACCGAGAATACCAAAGGCTCTAAGTGGTGGTTTTATCCTCGCTCCTACTTGCTCGTGCTTGTTCGTGTTGTTGCCGTTCATGTAGACGATCGTGCTGTTGTAGCCAACTGTTTTTCTTGGCAATAAAGAATGTAGAGGTTGCTTCCACTGCATTGAGTTTGAAGTGAAGAGAGTCTTCAACTGGTATCTAAACTAAATCTCTTATATTTTATTTATCAAAGCATGTCGTTAATTAGTGTAAATTGCATAACTATTTATTAGAGTGTGTGTGTGGTATTTCAGTCACAATGAAATCAGAAAGATTCAAACGCGCTCATGGATGCTCGTTGTTAAGAGATCCTTCAATTGTTATCAGAGCCAGGTTTTGATATTCCAATTTCATTGTTGCAACGAATTGCATACACATTCATGGTGGGTGCATAATTGCTCTGTTTAATTGTTAAATTGTTGTGAATGTGCAGTATAATGGAGTTTTCTGGGATGATAGCCTCGATTTGATTTAATTCTTTTACATTTTTGGTTGATTGTAAAGGCCCCTGCATTTTTGGGCATTATTAATCGTTATCGAGTCTGTAATTTAAAGTCAGTTTGAGTCTTGAGTCGTTCCTGAAAAAGATCAGAGGAAAGGTTGCTGTTCTTCGAGGAAGAAAACGATCAAGGGTTGATCGGGTTGTGTAGACGATGGGGTTAGCGATCGCGGAGTATCGGATGCTCACGTATCATTTAACACGTGCGTGCACTAGACGATTGTTTAGCTCAGCAAGCTTCATCGCTTAGTAACTGACTAAACGATTTCTTAGCAACGTGCTATAAATCGTTTACCTTTTGCCGCATTAAGCAATCGCCTATAGGATCAAACTTCACAGCCTCGTTGTCGTCTAAGTGATCGTTTAGCTTTTGCGACTATCGTTTAGTGTGCGCTGAGCGATCGTTAACCTTTGACGTTTACTAAACGATGGAGTTCTCCTTGCGGTTCAAGACTCGGTTCGCCTGTGAACCGGTTTGCCCGATGGAAAATGTAATAGATAGAATTATTTCATTCCGATTTTGTGTAAAGGCTCATCTCGGTCTATTAATCCTTAGTTTATTACATGTGATGTATAGTTTTTATATGTCATATGGTATGCACATATAGTAAATCCCACCTTAGGTTATACATTGGTCACACATCATCTTTTTATTATAAATGTTATAATTCAGAGAAGCATAAGTTAATTATGTATGCTCATACATCATATAATATAAAAGTTATGTTTAAGCATGCATAAAAAGCATTGACATGCATCATCTTTATATTATAATTATTATAGTATAAGGGTGAATGGAAAGTATGTTGCTTGGTATTACGCATATAAAAAAGTTATGTATAGTAATGACCGGACATTACATGAAGCATGACACATAGGTTACTTTATAAGCATTATAAACACCTAGTTGTGCACGATGTATTTAAGTTGTTCCCTTTTAAAGGTTAAAGAGAAATTAGAACTAAAAGCAATAAGAAATACATGCATGCTCACTTGACACGCAAATTTTAAGTCTTTATCATCATACAAGCTTATAATCTTATGCCATACAACGCATGGATGAATGATGACTTTATTTTCTAGATGCGATACTACTTCTAGATATGCATTATAAATGAGAATCTTATAGTATACTATGTGTTGTCACAAGTTTCCTTGTGTTGGAACCAAGTATAATTCCACCGCAAGTTTCTCGGTGTGATCCGAGGTCGAACATAGGGATTGTTTTAGGTTATTGCGTTACATTTGTGATATATGCGACCGGGGATTTTTCAATTTATAAAAAGGTTATGTGTACAGGTATTTGAAAATGCGATAAATTAAAAGTAAGCGATAAAAATGTGATAATAAAGTAAATTGCGGTAAAAGTAAAGTGCGATAAAATAAACCTAAGCTATGATGATACAAGATACAGGTTTTATGATACAAGATACTGAGGTTGAGATTGACTGTGAAGATTATATAAAGATCGTGTTATGCGGTGGCAACTCTTATGTGTTAAACAGAAAGAGAAAAGATAATTAGCACAAACATCGCAAGTTTCTTAATTGCATTAAAGACCTAAGTACGGTTCCACTTTCCCTTAGCGTACACCTATCCGTGATCGGCCGCGTTTCCCACATCTCTGTGGTGAAGCAGGGATGAACGTAGTGAACGCAAGGTTGCTTCTATCTCTGGAAGTACTTCTTGCTTTAGTTAACGCATTCTTCTAACCTTCTCTCGATAGATCAAAATAACATCTTCACTTCTGCTCTCACAGGTGAAGATGTCGTCTAGCATTGCTCATTTTCATCTTTCGATCGTGTGTTCGCATGCGGTGTTGTTTTTATTACTGCATGTCGTTGAATTTCAGCTCTGGATCAACTGTCACATTGCGCTGATCGTCTCTTCAGTATTGATTTGACGAGTGCAATGTGATGGAGATGCGTTGTTCAGTTTCTCTCTGAGCCTTGATCACAAGCGATGACTTGGTTTCCTACAAAACAGACTTGAAATATCCTTTTCTACCATCTTAATGGTCTTAGTGGGTGATAACTTGTAGAAATACAAGTTATTTATGCTTCCTTATTCAGACATTGCAGCCAAAAGAGAGAAAATATGCATCGATTGTATGAAAATTAGCTCAGAAATACAATAAATATAAATTATCGCAATTACACCCACTAATATCATTAAGATGGTAGAAGAGGATATTTCTACTCTGTTTTGTAGGAAACCAAGTCACCGCTTGCGATCAAGGCTCAACGAGAAACTGAACAACGCATCTCTATCACATTGTGCCCGACAATCAACAATGAAGAGATGATTAACGCAGTGATAGTGCAATGCAACAGTCGATCCCAAGCTGAATTTCAACTGCATGCGGTAATAAAAACAACACCGGCATCGGTATGTAAATTTCCATCCAGATCGGCGCCAAGACGTTGACACTTATTTGTATTTGTTTTTAACTCTATTCATCAACTGTATTTCATCTTCTTAATCTCTTCATTCAAAAATCATGTATCAGATGCTAAATAGTTTTATTGAATGTCTCGATCATTTCCATTTCCACTTCTCTGTCTATTTCTGTTCCTCCATTAATCATTTTTTCCATGAATTTTTCTTAATCCATTGGTATTTAATATGAATTAAACGAGTAACTTAATCTGTGATAAAGAGATAAATGTGTTTAGCTAAGGCATGCTAGACGACATCCTCACCTATGAGAGAAGAAGTGAAGATGCTATTCTGATCTGTCGAGAGAAGGTTAGAAGAATGCGTTAACTAAAGCGAGTAGTACTTCCAGAGATGGAAGCAACCTTGCATTCATTACGTTCGTCTCTGTTTCACCACAGAGATATGGGAACGCGGACGATCACCGAGAGGTGTACGCCAAAGGAAAAGTGAAACAGTACTTATATCTTTAACGCAATTAAGAAACTTACGCAATCTTTTCTATTTCTGCTCCACACATAAGACTTGCCACCGCATTACACGATCTTTGTATAATCTTCACAGCCAGCCTCAACATCGGTATCTTGTATCATGAAACCTGTATCTTGTATCATCTTAGCTTAGGTTTATTTTATCGCAATTTATTTTATTATCGCATCTTTACCGCTTTACTCTACCTTATCGCATGTTTAATTTCTTGTACACAAAACCCTTTTATAAATTGAAAAACCCCTGGTCACATGTATCATAAACATAATCCAATAACCTCAAACTGTCCCTGGGTTCAACCTCGGATCACACCGAGAAACTTACGGTGGAATTATACTTGGTTCCAATGCAAGGAAACTTGTGACAACGCACAACATACTACAAGAACATTCATTATTAACACATATCTAGAAGTAGTATTGCATGGACTTGAACCTTGCTTGTAGCTTATATAAGACTAAAATTTGCGTTACAAGTTTATGACGCCGTTGCCGAGGATTGGTTAATGGTTTATTGTATGAGTATGTTTGTGGTGTTTTGTAGGACAAATCTCGTTGTACTGGCTGTTCAACGCGGAGAGCAGCTTGGTAGATTATGAGTATTGGTGAACCAGAATTCGAAGCTGACCCTGAGATCGAGCATGCCTTTTGCGCACGGGCACATCAGAATCGAATAAGGCGAAAGAAAGTAGCAAGCATGGTAGATAATAACGAAAATGCGGTTCCCGTAGTAAATCAAGGGGCTGTTCGACCAGTGCAGGATCCTGTGTTCCTGGCTGCTAATCGCAACATCCCCATGAGGAATTATGCGGCACCCATCCTGTATGATTTTTCGCCTGGGATTTCGAGGCCTACTGTTGAGGTGAACGCAAGGTTCGAAATAAAGCCAGCCATGCTACAAGTGATCCAAAATGCAAGGCAATTTGGGGGTCTGCAAGGTGAAGACCCGCATGCCCACTTGACAAGCTTTGTCAACATGTGTGACAACTTCTCACTACCTGGCGTTACCCCGGAGAGTATTAGACTGTATTTGTTCCCTTACACCTTGAGGGACGAAGCTAGGAGCTGGGCTCACTCATTGGAGCCGAACGAGATCACATCATGGAATCAACTGGTGAAGCGATTCATGAAGAACTTTTTCCCACCGGCCATCAATGCAAGACGATGGAAGGACGTGCTGAACTTCGAGCAAATGGAGAATGAGACCCTTTGCACTGCGTGGGTGCGATTTAGAAGATTGGTGAAAAACTACCCGCATATCGGGATACCTGATTGCGTTTTGATAGAGATCTTTTATAACGGCCTGAATAGATCGACGCAGGTTGTTGCTGATGCCTCTGCGGCAGGAGGTTTTATGGACAAAACGTACACTGAGGCTAAACTCATCCTTGACCGCATATCGCTGAACATGGATGACTGGATTGATGATGGCTATGGAGGCCGAGGCGCCAAACAAAGAAAGAATGAAATTGCCATTGTCCCTGCGGAGACAATGACCACATTGGCCACTTAGATGGCCGCAGTGACCTCCATCCTTCAATCGATGGCAATCAATCAAGGAGCCATCTCCCAACAATCAGCGCAACCTGCTGCATCGGCTCAAGTAGCCACAATAAGTTGCGTTAATTGTAGAGGCGCTCATGTAGCAGAAATATGCCCATCGAATCTCCAGCAAGTATTCACCATCCAAAACAACCCCTTCAGCAACACCTAAAATCCTGGCTGGAGGAGCCATCCTAACTTCGGTTGGGGAGGAAATCCTAACCAAGGGGGACCAATCAACCATCAGAAGCTTGGAGATGCAAGTGGACCAGCTGGCATCTGAGCTGAGAAATAGAGCACCAGGAACATTGCCCAATAACTCAGAAGCCCTGGGATCCAATGGAATGGAGCAATGTCCCTAGGAGATTGGGCAGGCAAGTCGGACCACTTGTAGAGATGTGGAATGCGCTCACTCAAAGAAACGCATCTTCCGGTCCATATCTCACATCTATGTTCAATGCTTTCTTTAATTTCCTATCTTATTGAATTCCTGAATTTTGTCTTTACTTCTTCATTTAATTCGTTTCTTGACTTTATGAATTTAATTCTTCATTTATTTCCCTTGCATTTATTTCTATACCGCTTTTAATCCTCTTAACTTTTTTTGTAATTAATGCGTTAGCCCTTAATTGGTGATTGATTGAGTAATAAAAATAAATTTATTGCTGCAAGTCATAGAAACTTGCGTTGATTAAAAATAAAATAAAATGAAAAAGAATCAACATCTAATATGCAAGGCAATAGTGGACGTATCTTGAACCAAGCAAGATATGTTTTGCGTTCATTCAACTCAAATGCGTTGAAACCGAGGGGTGTGTTGCACGCTTATATGTCCATTGCCCGTCCTTGGCTAAATGCACTATGTTGAGGTAGTGTTGTGCTGGTAGCAATACCGTGTGCCCGATCCTCCAGAAATGTGTTTAGTTAAGGGGTGTGTTGCGGGGATGCATGCGTTGTTGCCCGTCCTTTGCGAAGATGCAGTTGTGTTGGTGAACATATTGCATTAATCTTTACCTTGCGTCCATTCGAATAAAACATTAAAGAAAATTCTTTTTGTCATTTGAGGAGTCCAATCGTTTCGTATCCCAAAGAATGATGATTCTATAGACAAAAGGACATTTTTCTGAAATTTCATAAATGAGGGAAGTTCGAGCAATGGGCCTTTTGAGTATCTCGAGACTTGTCACCACAAAAATCACGTTGGGCCCACTATGACCCAACCTATAAATAGGAACCCTTCCCCGTCTGTGAACTCTTTATCTCATTTTGCAAACTGAAAACCCTAGCGCCCAGCATACGAAGCTTTCTTCTTCCTCAAAACCCTCCTCCAGATCCTTCTGCTCCTCAGCAATAATCCTCTCTCAAAACCCTCCTCCAGATCCTTCTGCTCCTCAACAATAATCCTTATATTCTATTTTTTTATGTGGCCATTCTGCGATATTTTTTTTATTCAATTCATTATTTAATTAAATTCTTTGATTCTTTGTACAGGTAACAATTTCGTATTGCATTAATTTTTAATTATTTGTATACTTTGTTAATATTCAATACAAATGAGTACATATTCACTCCTTTTTGCCTGTGCCTTTCTCTTTATCATCCTTTGACAATATTTGCGATGTTCTGACCTTTTATTTTTTGCGTTATTCATTGTACAGCCATGATGTATAATATGTTTATACTTAGAAACATTTCTCACATTTTGTAAATTCTGACTAACACTTAGTTAATTCTTAGTTTAGCAGTACTTTACCTTTTATCCTTCAAAGTTCTGCTCAAACCTTCTTTTTGAAATTTTTATTCTAAGTGTTTGTTTAGTCTATCCAAACAACTCAATGAGGACCTTGCTCATCTTTAAATTTGAGGATGGAGAAGGTCTGAGCAGATAAGATCAAGAATATGCGATCTTCAAGAAAATGCATTCATTTTCTATTTAAAAAAAAATTATACAAAACTCCAATGTCAGCACAAGGGAAAACCTAAAAAATCATCCCAACCTAATAAGAGTTTAGTTGTGAAAGGAACCTGCTCGTAGTTGGATGTTCGTATGACACCCGTAGGAGCAAGCCAAAATGAAGGTGGGTTTCCAAGAACAACGCAGTATGAAAATGAAATAGAAAGAAAAATAAAAGAATGCAAGAGACAACTCCTCTGAATATCATGAGTGAAAGTTAAAATTGGCACACAGTCGTAGTTGGATGTTCGCATGACACCCGTGGGAACAAACCAAAACGAAGAGTGTAACCATGACCAACAGTCTCTAATAAATGGTGCAAAGTTTGATCACCGCATATAGACATATCAAGTAGTTTTGAAAGAAGAGATAAACATTCTATTTTTAAAACTAGAAAAGCATCTTTGTGCATAAATTTGTTATATAGAAGAATAAAGTAGGGCTTTTTTAAGAATTAGCAATGATAGAAGGAAATTGCATTGTTAAGTACTGTGACTAAGTGTAACATTCGGAGCAGCCAATCGACGCAAAAATATAGGAGAGGAATTTAGCATTATTGCCTTAGTAGAGGATATGCTTGAGGACAAGCATATATCTCTTGTTTTGACTTGTTCCCACGGGTGTCATGCGAACATCGAACTTCGGTTGTGTGCCAATTTTAACTTTAACTCATGAATTTTAGAGGAGTTATCTCTTGCATTCTTTTATTTTCTTTTGCATTTTTTTTTCTCTTTTCATATTGCATTGTTCTTGGGAACCCACCTTCATTTTGGCTTGCTCCCACAGGTGTAATGCGAACATCCAACTACGAGCAGGTTCTTTTCACAACTAACTCTTATCAGGTTGGGATTATTTTTTAGGTTTTCCCTTGCGCTGACATTGGAGTTTTGTATGAAAATTTATTGATTTTTTTTAATAGAAAATGAACGCATTTTCTTAATGACCATATATTCTTAATCTCATCTGCTCAGGCCTTCCCCACCCCCAAATTCAGAGATGCGCAAGGTCCTCATTGCGTTGTTTGGATAGAATAGACAAACACTAGAAAATAAATTCAAAAAGAAGGTTTGAGCAGAACTTTGAGAGATAAAAGGTAAAGTACTGCTAAGCTACGAATTAACTAAGTGTTAGTCAGAATTTACAAAGTATGGGAAATATTTCTAAGTGTATGCAAATTATACATCATGGCAGCCTAATGAATAACGCAAAAGTATAAGATTAAGAAGATTGCAAATATTGACAAAGGATGATAAAGAAAAAGGCACAGGAAAATGGAGAGAATATTTACTCAATTGTATTGAATATTAACAAAGTATACAAATAGTTAAAAATTAACGTAATACAAAAATTTTTGCCTATACAAAGAATCAAAGAATTTTGTTAACTTAGAAAAATAATGAATTGAATAAAAATATAGAATCGCCGCATAAAAATGTAAAGATTATTGCTTAGAAGCATGAGGGTCTGGATGAGGGTTTTGATATGGTACTAAAGGAGCTTCTTCAAAATTCAAGTGCTGCCTGAAATTAAAGTACTCATGGTTGCGCTCTGCAATCTGTCTTTGGTGCCAATGGACCTTATAAATGTTGCATTGAATATTGATCAACGCTTCCCTTGACGTGGCAGTACTGCGCTGTATATCGTTTATTTGCTCCATTACCACATCAAATCTCTGGTTGAAGAAGGCTTGTTGCTGAGCGAAGAGTTGTTGTTGTTGGGAGAAGAGGGACTGCATTTCTGCTAACTCAGTAGCTAAGGAGGGGATGGAAGGTTGTGGCTACAATGTCTCGCCAGCAACGTTTTGGGGTTAGGAAGAGGTGCCTTCACCCAAATCGTGTGGGTCATCAATATGCGGCGATGGAGTGGAAGGTTACGGTGATGATGCTGAAGGTGAGGATGGGGCTGCTGGGTATGCGGTTGGAGAATTTTGGGCAAGAAGAAGGTTGGTAAAGTGCTCAGGAAGAGAAGAAGAAGAGGGTTGTGTGGGAGGGCTTGGAGGGCGGATTACTAAGGGTAAAGAGTCAAAAGGTTATGTTTCTTGCGATGGTAATTCTTGGACCTTTTCTTTTCCCTTATCATCTCTGCGTTGTCTCTTTGCCCTGGATTCTTGCGGCGCATTGAGATCGATTGCAGGTCTCTTTAAAGGTAGCTCTGGGCAATGTGGGGAGTCTTTGAGGAGCAATTCTTGGATTCTGACGTCCAAGACTCTACTTCCGGAGGCAAGGCTCTGGGTTTATCTGGTGAAAAAGCGGTTGATCCCAACTTCCCATGACAAGCCATTTCAAGGGATCGAGTCATGGCCGCATACTGCATTACGCGCAACATTCTTATTAATGTGGGTCGGTTGATCGCAAGTCAAATTCAAGGCTTTGTGGGGCACATTAGAGGACAATACTTCTTTCTATGGACTGTTTCAAGTCTGTGCCTGTCAGTGGGCATAGGCATTGAGGAGGAACCCATGGAAGAAGTCCATGGCCTTATCAATATCAAAATCTTGAGGCTGCTTCTCAAAGACTCCCCGCATTGCCCAAAGTTACCTTAAAGAGGTCCGCAATTGATCTTAATATGCCGCAAGAACCCAGGCCAAAGAGACAACGTGGAGATGATAAGGGAAAAGGGAAAGTCCAAGAAGAAACAATGCAAGATCCAGAACCTTTGGACCCTTTACCCTTAGTAATCCGTCATCCAAGCCCTTTGAGCCCACCCACACAACCTTCTTCTCCACTTCATGAGCATTTTACCAACCTTTTCCTCACTTCAATTCTCCAACCACATACCCACCAAAGACAGATTGCGGAGTGCAACCATGAATACTTTAATTTTCTCACAACTTATCTTTATGGTCCCATGATGCCTCCGCATCGCAGGCAACAATTGAATTTTGAAGAAGCTCCTGCAGTACCACTTCAAAATCCTCCTCCAGATCCTCCTGCTCTTCAACAATAATCTTTACTTTTTTTTGCAACCATTCTATATTTTTATTCAATTCATTATTTTTCTAAGTTAACGAAATTCTTTGATTCTTTGTATAGGCAACAATGCTGTATTGCATTAATTTTAATTATTTGTATACGTTGTTAATATTCAATACAAAAGAGTACATATTCAATCCTTTTTGCCTGTGCCTTTTTCTTTATCATCCTTTGTCAATATTTGTGATGTTCTGATCTTTTACTTTTGCGTTATTCATTGCACTGCCATGATGTAATATATGTTTATACATAAAAACATTTCCCATACTTTGTAAATTCTGACCAACACTTAGTTAATTATTAGTTTAGCAGTATTTTACCTTTTATCTTTCAAAGTTCTACTCAAATCTTCTTTTTGAAATTTTGATTCTAAGTGTTTGTCTAGTCTATCCAAACAACGCAATGAAGACCTTGCTCATCTTTAAATTTAGGGGTGGGGAAGGTCTGAGCAGATAAGATCAAGAATATGCGATCTTCAAGAAAATGCGTTCATTTTCATTTAAAAAAAATTATGCCAAACTCCAATGTCAGCGCAAGGGAAAACTTCAAAAAAATGTTCCCAACCTGATAAGAGTTTGTTGTGAAAGAAGCCTGCTCGTAGTTGGATATTCGTATGACACCCGTAGGAGTAAGCCAAAACGAAGGTGGGTTTCCAAGAACAACTCAATATGAAAAGAAAAAAAATATAACAGAAAATAAAAGAAAATAAAAGAGTGTAAGAGACAACTCCTTTGAATACCATGAGTTAAGTTGAAATTGGCACACAACCATAGTTGGATGTTCGTAGGACACTCGTGGGAACAAACCAAAACGAAGAGTGTAACCATGACCAACAGTCTCTAATAAATAACACAAAGTTTGACTACTGCATATAGATATATCAAGTTGTTTTGACAAAGAAGAGATAAACATTCTATTTTGAAAACTAGAAAGGCATCTTTGAGCAGAATTTTATTATATAGAAGAATAAAGTAGGGCTTTGTTAAGAATTAGCAAGGATAGAAGGAAATTGGGTTGTTAAGAAATGTGCCTAAGTGTAACATTCGAAGCAGCCAATCGACGCAAAAATATAGGAGAGGAATTTAGCTTTATTGCCTTAGTAGAAGATATGCTTGAGGACAAGCATATATCTAAATTTGGGGGTGTGATACAATAAATATAAATTATCGCAATTACACCCACTAACATCGTCAAGATGGTAGAAGATGATATTTTTACTCTGTTTTGCAGGAAACCAAGTCACCGCTTGCGATTAAGGCTCAACGAGAAATTGAACAACGCATCTCTGTTACATTGCGCCCGTCAATCAAAAATGAGAAGACGATTAACGCAATGACGGCGCAATGCAACAGTCGATCCTGAGCTGAATTTCAACCTCATGTGGTAATAAAAACAACACCATGCATGCGAGCAACCGATCGAATGATGCAGCTGAGCAATGCAAACGCGGAGGATTGCGACACGTGTACAAGTAATGGTTGTGCAGATTTGACGGTCTGATTGCATAACAGAAGGAATATTTATTCCTACATCTTCGAAATTTTCATGACAAGAAGTGGGGTCCACAAGCAAAGAGTCAATGCTTTTCACCTATAAATACCCCATAGAATTCAGAGAAGATATACTTGATACGGGTATAATTGATACGAGGGCTAATTGCTGCTGGATTATTGAGAGAAAGACTGAGCTGAGTACTGATCGGAAGAAATCCGAGAAGAGAAGAGACAAGGCCAAGAGGTGAGTCTCAGTGCGAATCTGCCAAATCCCCGCCGTGAAGCTCTGTGCTTATATCCCTACTACTGGTTGAGCAAGCCTAAGAGGGAAACTCATCCATTCATTCACTCCATCCACACCGACAAAAAAATCTCCGTCCAGATCGGCGCTAAGACGTTGGCACTTATTTGTATTTATTTCTAACTCTATTTCATCAAGCGTATTTCATCTTTTTAATCTCTTCATTCATAAATTATGTATCAGACGTTAAATAGTTTCATTGAATGTCTCGATCACTTTCATTACCACTTTTCTATCAATTTCTATTCCTTCATTAATCGATTTCTCCATGAAGTTTTCTTAATACCTTGGTAATTAATATAGATTAAACGAGAGTAACTTAATCTGTGCTAAAGGGATAGATGCGTTTAGCTAAGGCATGCTAGACGACATCTTCACCTGTGAGAGCAAAAGTGAAGATGTCATTCTAATCTATCGAGAGAAGGTTAGAAGAATGTGTTAACTAAAGCGAGTAGTACTTCCAGAGATGGAAGCAACCATGCATTCATTACGTTCATTCCTGTTTCACCACAGGGATGTGGGAACATAGTCAATCACCAAGAGGTGTACGCCAAGGAAAAAACAGAATAGTACTTATATCTTTAAAGCAATTAAGGAACTTGCATTGTTTATATTAGTTATCTTTTCTGTTTCTGCTTCGTACATAAGACTTGTCACCGCATTATGCGATCTTTGCATAATCTTCACAGCCAACCCTGACCTCAGTATCTTGTATCATGAAACTTGTATCTTGTATCATCTTAGCTTAAATTTACTTTATCGAAATTTACTTTAACGCAATTTATGTTGTTATCGCATTTTTACCGCTTTCTTTACTTCATCACATGTTTAATTACTTGTACACAAAACCTTTATTAATTTGAAAAACCACTGGTCGCATATATCACAAGCACAACGCAATAACCTAAAACAGTCCTTGTGTTCGACCTCAGATCACACCGAGAAACTTGCGGTGAAATTATACTTGGTTTCAACGTAAGGAAACTTGTGACAACGCATAACATACCACAAGAACATTTGTTAATAATGCATATCTAGAAGTAGTATCACATAAAATCATCACATAAATTTTGCATTTACAAGTTTATGGCGCTGTTATAGGGGAACTGGTAACGAGAACATGGACTTGAACCTTGTGTGCATCACTGTATAGTTATGTCGTTACAATTTTATGGCGCCGTTGCCGGTGAACTGGTAACAGTGACATGGACTTGAACCTTGCGCGCATCATTGTATAGTTTATGTTGTTTCATTCTCCTTCTTTAAGAATTTGATATCGACATAATTGATCGGAAGGGAAAAGAGAATCAAATTGCGGATCACTTGTCCAGACTAGAAAATCTCGAGGTTGACTGCAATGAATCTAAAGTAAATGTCGTGTTTCTGGATGAGCAGCTGTTCCACATAGAAGAATTGCCCTAGTATGCAGACATCGTTAATTATTTGGTTTGTGAACAATTTCCTGAAGATTACACATACGATCAACAAAAGAAGCTCAAGCATGAATGCAAACATTATTATTGGGATGAGCTGAATCTGTATAAAAGAGGTGCAGATCAAATCATTCGATTATGCGTACCAAACACTGCTCAACAACACATATTGACACAGTGCCACGATTCGCCATATGAAGGGCACTTTGGAGGACAACGTACTATAGCCAAAGTTTTGCAAAGTGGATTCTTTTGGTTTTCATTATTTATGGATGTTGCTGACTACGCAATGAAATATGATCGGTGTCAACACACCGGTAGCATTTCATGGAAGAACGCAATGCCAATGAACACTCTCTTGGAGCTGAAATTATTTAACGTCTGAGGGATTGATTTCATGGGACCATTCCCTCCTTCGCATGGCAAGCATTAAATCTTATTGGCTGTCGATTACGTCTCCAAGTGGGTAGAGGCAATTGCATGCGTTGCAAGTGACGTGGCAATAGTCTCCTAGTTCCTCAAGAAAAATATTTTCACTCGTTTTGGCACTCCCCGTGCCATCATAAGTGATGAAGGATCACACTTTGTCAACCACAATATAAAGGAGCTGCTACATAAGTACAATATCCTCCACAAGGTGGCCATCGCATATCATCCGAAAATAAATGGCCAGGCTAAAGTGTCCAATCGTGAAATTAAATTGATACTTGAGAAGGTAGTAAAACCTTCGCGGAAGGATTGGGCAATAAAGCTTGATGATGCATTGTGGGCATATTAGACCACATTTAAAAACCTATAGGTATGTCCCCCTATGCGTTGGTATTCGGCAAGGCATGTCATTTGCCTTTGGAGCTAGAGTAAGCATTGTGGGCAGTCAAGAAACTGAATTTTGACTTGAAGAAAGCTGGGGAAGCGCGAAAACTGTAGCTGATCGAGCTAGAAGAATGGAAGGTCAACGCATATGAGAATGCGAAGATTTACAAAGAGTGCACAAGCGCTGGCATGATAAACGCATATACGCTAGAAACCTCCAAATCGGGCAAAAGGTCTTACTCTTCAATTCGAGATTGCGGCTCTTCTCGGGAAAATTAAAACCGCGCTAGTCTAGTCCCTTCATCATCAAAGCAATATTTCCACATGGTGCAGTGTGATCACCAAGGATGGCAGTTGAACATTTATAGTTAATGGACAACGGATAAAGGCATATTGTGGAGGAGATTTCCAGCAAGAAACAGTCTCCGCAAAGTTGAAAAACCCGGACTGTCCCTTACTCAACTCTTGAACATTTAACTCTTCGTCATTTTACTATCATCAGTATTTCACTTATTTCTTCTAAAAAAATTGTTGTTGTTTTTTTTAAAATCATTTGACCCTCTATTTGTCTGTTTACAAGGATTAAGGCACAGAATTGCGAAGAAGCAGATGATCTCATTCCATCACCGTAATCCACAGGAGCAAAGATCGCCGCAACGATGGAGGCATCAATACTCAAAGCGAGCGACAACGCTAAATTTGGGGGTGTACTCTTCCTTATCTTTATTTCAAATTTTGCGCTATCACATTGCATTTCACTTTTCAAAGTTTTATCACCGCATCCTCCTTGATTACCATAATCATTTAACAAGTAGATAAATTTAGTAGTTACTGCATTCTGTTTCTTTGCCAAGTATGTTTTCCATGATGAAAAATATGCTTCTATCTCTTTCATATATACTAGAGTCAACTTAAATCTTAAGATAATCACCTCATGAAATATTTCAAGAAGTTAGGGGTTTGCTGGGTTTCTTTCAAACTTCCTTTACAACGCATTCTATGACCATCGCATGACATTTTAATTTCTTTTGGCAATGAGGACATTGTCATATTTTAAATTTGGGGGTGAGGTATTTATTTTCGACTTTGCTATAAAAAAAATGTGAGAATAATAACTCCACTATCAACGCAATGGGAAACCCATGTTGATAAGAGTTAAGTTGTGAAAGGCACTTACACGTAGTTGGATGTCCGCATGACACACGTGGGGGTAAAGCAAAATGGAAGTAAGTCACCAGGATCAACGCATAAATCAATGATCGCAACTCCACTGCCAAATCTGTATGAGTTTAGTCTGAAAAAGAATGCATTGCTCATAGTTGGATGTCCGCATGACACACGTGGGGGAATCCAAAACGAAGGCAAGGCACTCAGATTAGTGCAAGGTAAAAAAAAAATAGCAATGAAGAAAATTTTTGTACAAGGATAAATCATTTAACACCCCGAAGGAAAATTTTCCTTTTGAAATAAATCATGCGATGTTCCAGAATTTAGTAAAGTCCTTTTGAAAGTTAAGTTTGTAATACCTAAGTCTTAGAAATATTTTAGGAAGAGACTTGAATAAGACTTAAGGAAATTCTGGCATATAGGATTTGAACGAAGTATCCTTGAGAAATCTAGGGAAAGAACTTTGCAGTTAACTTGCTAAAGGAATCTTTAGCTTATGCTTGAGGACAAGCATTGTTTAAATTTGGGGGTGTGATAACGGGCAGAAATGCACGTTATCATAGTACTAAGTTCTTAAATTTTGATTGCGTTGATGAAATATGTTAAATTGTGTCCATTAAGCATAAATTCTATAATATTGTGGTCGCATGCGTCCAACATATTAGAGCAGTTGATCTTTACATTTTTGTGCAAAATATGCGTTAACGCAATGCAGAGAGTGCGATCACAAGAATACATTGGTCGAGCGCAACTTCACCGCAAGACTTTACATTGATTGTGCTCGAAAACATTCTCTCAAGAAAAATCACCGCAACTTGGGCAGCGCAACATGGTGGGCACATCCGGATGAAAGGATAATTAAGAGAAATGGGGCAGAAAGTTGATGACAGTCGGATCCAAATTAAGTTGACAGTCGATAACGGTCACAAAGTACATTTAGCTTTATCGATAACAATCATCTGGCACGTCAATCAGGAATTAAAGGTGTCCCATCTGTACAACCAGGAGAGAGAAGCCGCCTTTAACCATGGAAACTCTATAAATACTAAGTGCATTCTTCAGAGAAGGGGTTAAGCAGTCGATTACTTCATCACTTTATAAGTTCACATCTCTGTCTAGAGTCTTCTTTCATTTTAAGACAGACGTAAGGAAGAAGGTTTGTCGATAGATCGTTCCGGCAAGCTTGAGAAAGTACTGGAAACTCCAAGATAGAGAGAGGGCCGACGCCTACGGAAGCGGGAACATTTGTAGATCAGAATAGAGATTCAGCGTAAAAATCCTCGGTCAGCAAGGGATTGCTACCAGACTCTCTACCTTTATTTTTCATTACCATTTTGTACTCAACTCAGTAATAATAATGGAGTGTCTTTCTTTATATCTGTTGACTCTCTGTTATTTATGCATGAGTAGCTAAATTAGTTGAATGGGTTGAGAAGTAGTTAGCTAGCATAACGAGGCAATCTTCATCTTTGCGATTATCTTGTTTATGTATATTTCATTCGTCTATTAGAGATACTCAGAAGGGTAGTCTAAAGACAGAATTTAGACTTGGGAAGGTCAGGTCAGAATCTAGGTTTGGAAAAAAATTAGATTAGAATGCATAAATGAGAGATAGGCACTTAGGAATGAGTACTATTTATTATCAACGCATCGCATGCATCTTAGCAATAAGGTATGATTGTATGCGATCACCTTGCTTTCATGCATTTGCATCAACGCATAGGACAAGAGTAGAGACTTAGGGATAAGCTCTATGGACATTTTGCATTCAACACATGCGTCCTAGACTTAGGAGCATTGCATTTACATTGGGAATTGACTTGCTGTGCATGGTTGTAACATGATCGCAAGGTTTGTTGCATTTCTGAGTAACGCTAGCTAAAAGACCTTCTCAACCCATTCATCGCATACTCATTGCATCTATCAATGAACTATCTTTCTCAAATCCATCGCCTTTTTTTTCGACAACGCAACAACACACGCACACATTATTTATTTACTTGGTTACCACAAAGTTTTCATAACATCACCAACACAACTATTTTCACAAGTCCTTGTGATCAACCCTAGACTTACCAGGAAACTTAGAGGAATTTACACTTGAATTTTGCTGGGGAAACTTGAGTGCCCATCAACGCATATCATCCATATTTCCATTTAATAAAATTAAACGCATCAATTTTCTCATGAATTCCTAACATAATTGCCACATATTCTGCTAAACAGCCCTCATAATTCTAAATAAAAGGCCTAAGATGTCGTGCATTTCTGCATGTCATCAGTGTCGTCTCTATGCGGCCACCATCTTGAGCAGATCTTCACAATCTTCTAATGCACTCGGACGCTGAATTCATTGGATCACAATTTTGCCTTGCGCCAACCCATTTTCTTGCACAAAATACATAAATTAGTTGCTTTAATGCGATGGGCGCATGCGATCATAATGTTCTCAACTTAATGCTTTTGGACACGATTTTACATATTTTTACCGTCGCAATCTTTGTGTTGTAACGTGCATTTCTGCCCATTATCACTCTCAGCGTCGGATACACCTCAGAAAAACGGTGAAGTAGATAGGAGAAATATAACCTTGTTAGACATGGTTCATTCGATGATGAGTTACACTTCCTTATCGAACTCGTTTTGGGGTTTCGCAGTGGAGATTGCGATACATATACTCAACCGTATTCCCTCCCAGAGTGTTGCGATAACACCTCTGGAGTTGTGGAATGGGCGTAAAGCTAGTTTACATCACTTCCGCATTCGGGGTTGCCCTACACATGTGCTTGAAGCAAATCCTAAGAAGTTGGAACCACGGTCGACGTTATGCCTCTTTGTAGGCTACCCCAAAGGTACACGAGGGGTCCCATATACGTCTGCCATTGGTAGCTTATTGTACGTGATGCTCTGTACACGTCCAAACATCTGCTATGTTGTGAGCATAGTCAGTAGGTATCAGTCTAACCCAGGCCAGGGTCACTGGACCGCAGTGAAGAACATCCTCAAGTATCTTCAGACAACGAGGAACTACATGCTCGTGTGTGGATCTAGTGATCTGATCCTTACTAGATACATGGATTCTGACTTTTAGACTGATAAGGACTCTCGCAAGTCCATATCAGGGCCAGTCTTTACTTTTAATGGAGGAGCTGTAGTGTGGTGAAGAATTAAGCAGGGGTGCATCGTCGACTCCACTATGGAGGCAGAGTATATAGCGGCTTATGAAGCTGCTAAGAAGGTCATCTGGCTCAGGAAGTTCTTGACAGAACTAAAAGTTGTTCTAGATATGTCTAGGCCCATTACCCTCTATTGTGATAATAATGGGGCAATGGCGAACTCCAAGGAGCCTAGGAATCACAGACGCGATAAACACATAGAACGGAAGTATCATCTGATCCACGAGATAGTGCATCGAGGGGACGTGATCGTCACGAAGATCACTTCGGAGCACAATTTTGCTCACTCATTTACGAAGGCTCTCACGGCTACAGTGTTTGAGGGTCACCTTCAGAGCATGGGTCTATAGGTTCGCCCGCGTCTGGACTAGGGCAAGTGAGAGATTTTCTTGTACTAGGCTTTTATGCCCTAGTTTATTGTTTTGTACTAGTTTTATATACACCCCACTTTGCTTTAGGACAAGTGGGAGATTGTTGGGGTTGATGTCTTAAAGTCTTATATCCTGTAGTTTGTAAACTGTTTGTATGAACGTTTGTGTTGTATAATATATGATATTTACTTCACATCTTAATTTTGCTCAGTTGTATGTTTTATTTGCTTTACCACAAACCAATAAACATAAAATTCCCCGTTATTTCTATGTAACTTAAGCATGTATATGGTGACATACAAGTGGATCATGTCTTGAGTGATAACCAAAATGGTCTATAGTATAAGGATATAAGAGCGAAACCTTATCCTGGTAACTCTACAGATGTGGCCCGCTTTTTGGAATGGTCACAAGTGTTGTGACTTGTCACAGATGGTCTGATCCTGATCATTCGTGTAGGGGACATGCGAGCGGGGGCGTCCTATACAAAGAGTTTGTATAAGACCTTACTACGAAGTGTTAATGTCTCGTTATATAACACCATTCATGATAGAGACTTCAATTCACTAGGAGGACCATAGGTAACATGACCTCAATCCTCAGTGAGTTTGGAACTCCTGCCACTGAGGGCGGTCCTTTGATTAGTATAGGTGAGAGTGGCCAGATTGCCAACTCAACATGCTTACTGATGACATGTAGAAATACACGTCATCTTAGGCCTTTTATTTAGAATTATGAGAGATGTTAAGCATAATATACGACAATTATGTTACGAATCCATAGGAAAATGAGTTTGCGTCGTTCAACATGAAGAATCTCGACTAACCCACTATTATGCGTTACTATGCATTCAATTGTCTATTTTTGTAGCTAACGCAGGAAGTGGATGCAGACGCGGAAGCCGGGCTATCGTAGAGACGATCGCATGCAGCGAAACTCTCTATCACAAACGCGAATGCATACGATCAATGCATGGGTGTTGCAGTGATCAACCGCATGCGTGCATCGCATAGAAGTTGCGATTGTCAAGCGATTGCGATCATCGTGTAGAAGTTGCAGTAAGCGAATGCTGTCATTTCAAGATTGCGACTACACGATAAACCATAATAGTGGGATGACCGTAAGGTTGGTGGAATGGAAGCATCAACGCATATCTCGAGAAAGTCAAAAGATGATGTTGACATTTCACCTACTACGCCGTTAGCAGCGGAGATTCAGAAAAGGAACAATGCGCTGTTAGTGTCAAAATCAGAGTAGGTCCATTAATGTTGTCGGCGATCAAGCTCTATAAATAAAAGCCATCGAGTAGAATTTCAATTCATCCAAGGTTTCCTACCTTCGGGTGGATCCTTGTGATCCAGACGAATGCGTTAGAAGAAAGCTTGAAAGTTCTTCATCTCCTTCATCCATTCCGAGTGACGACCGGAGCCTTCGTCGGAGTTAGATCTCGAAAGAGTCAGCTCCACCGCCGTTCCATGGCACCATCAGCAGCCTTAACACACATCTGTTGGAACCAAGATATTTCTTACAGCTAGTCCTTTCATTTTCTCTTCTTTTCTTATATTGTATTGTATTACATTTTGGATTAAGAAATTAATACATTGTGTGTTTAATGCATTTCTATGTTTCATTTGATTCCATCTTCATCTTTCTTTGCTAGCACCTTTAACATTCATTGCATCACTTAGTGAGACTGTTAGGGTATAACATACTTAATCATGTGGATTAGAGATATGAAGTATTTAGCAAACTAGCGGAAGGTGTGTGTTGTGCGAGTGTGTGAGAAAACCTTATTTGCTTAGTGCGAAGCTGTAGCAACGCATGTCTATAGGCGGACGCAATGCTTGTCTATGAGTAAAGTAAGCAACAACTAACTGCCCGGGAGTGTAAGTGGTTGGTCGCATTAAGGAATGTAAGCCAGTGTTCACTAGAGATAGATATAATCTTGCGTCAGCTAAGTTTATGTGATTACCTTGTCTTATGAGCGCATCATTCATCATTTAGGAAAATTTGGAAGAGTAGTCTAAAATCCAAATCTATGTCTTGGGAGAGTGGATTGGATCGCATAAGCAAGAATGGGGAACTTAGGAATAAGCTCTGTTTGCTATTACATGCGTATACACCCTACGGATAGGATATTGCATCCGTCCAAAAGTAGGATACGGTGGTATGCGGCAATCACGCTCATGCAGTGAAAGCACATGAGCGGGTTATGGAAGCTTAGGCATAGGGTTCTCAACGCTATTGCAGATACACCACATACGTCCTAGATTAGGCATAAGTGTGTGTAGCATGATCGCATAGCTTGCTTTGGCTGAGGTTGCCCTTGCGGTCACTCTTAAGGGTTACGATGAAGACATCCTCACATTTTATCTATTTTTCCATCCATTTACTTCACGTCAACAGTTGTCGTGTCTCTACCTCTCATTCATTCTTCCAATGCTTTGTCTGTTAGATAGGAATAGGAATAGTTATTAGCTTATACCTTCCATCATTCTTTTATTCATTCGCCACATACACATTACCACATACGTCTAGCTACAAGTCCCTGAGTTCGACGTCGGATCACCCGAGAAACTTGCATTCGTGTTATACTTGGTGTGAGCGCAAGAAAACTTGTGACGGGAACGCATGATCATCGCATACATTCGTTAACGCATAGTTTCATCCCAACGCATGACCATCGACGCATGAGTATAAATGCATACCCTAAAACATGCATCGCATATTACGTCCCTCTAATTTTAGTCATCAAGTCTTTGACGGCCACCCTTTTAGGGACTTGTCTGATCTGGGAGCTGGAAACTCAATCCACAACATGGAATTCACTCCTTTTCCGAAGCAGGGATAAAGATACGATCATGTAGCTTTATCTAAACGATAAGAATCCCCACTATACGATAGCCTTCTCTCCCACTTGCTTATTGTTCTACACGATTAGACCATTCCTCCTTCCTCTACAAAATTCAACAAAGTCCATTCTTTGGATTCTCACTCCAAGAATACCAAGGGCTCTAAGTGGTGGTATCATCCCCGCTCCTGCTTGCTCATGCTTATTTGTGTTGCTACCATTCATGTAGACGATCGTGCTGTCGTAGCCGACTGTTTTGTTTAGCGATAAAGAATTTAGAGGTTGCTTCCACTATGTTGAGTTCGAAGTGAAGAGAGTCCTCATATGGTATTAGAACTCAAACTCTCATATTTTATATACCAAACATGTCGTTAATTAGTGTAAATTGCATAACTGTTTATTAGAATGTGTGTGTGGTATTTCGGTCACAATGAAATCAGAAAGATCCAAATGCGCTCATGAATTTAAGAGATCCTTCAAAAGTGTTGATTTTCTTAATTAATTCATTAAGTCATGCAAAATATTTCTATGGATTATTATGATAAAGATGTGTTTAAGTTTAGAAACTAAATTTCAAATTATTATCTTCCAATAAAAATCTTTTCTTATGTAAACTTAATTGATAAGTAATTTCTTGAAACCATATTAAGAAGCTGTTGGGATTGGTATCCTAATTCTCCCGGAGTCTCGTAATTTGTAAACATTGTAGACATTATTATGAATAAAATAAGAGTTATTTTATTTTGCATTTACTTATATCTAATAAACAGAGATCCTGGTTATTGTATGTAAACTTAAACATGTATATGAGATATACAAGTGAACCATGCCTTAAGTAATAACCTAAAAAGATCTGTAGTAAATGGATTAAGGAGGGATACCTTATCCTAGTGAAACTACAAATACGGTCCGCTTTGTAGAGGTTTACAAGTGTTGTGAACTACTACAGATGGTTTGATCCTGACCATTCATGTGGAGACATGTGAGCGGGGTGTCCTATTTTCTTAATACTTTATATCTTTTTTTACTATTTAAGATTGACTATTTCAAAGCGATGATCTAGGTAACTTAACCTTAATCTTGAGCTAACTATGAACACCTATTTATTTGAGATTATCCTTAGATTTGCATAGGTGAGAGTTGACTCAAGAATGTCAGCTCAATAAGGTTCCCATTTCAGGGGTAAGATCAGGTAGATAGTTGGGGACATAGGGTGCAAGATGGAATTCACTCCTACCTACTTTTAAGGTTAGTAGAAAGGTTGTTCCCTTAGGTGCTGACTATGGGTCTTGAACAAGGAACACCACCCTCTCAATAGCTCGAGAGGGACTCAGTTTGATGATTGGATCTCAAACTGATTGTTCATTAGAGGATCAGTGGCAATTAAAGAACAAGAAGTAATATCGGGGGTAAAAAAACTATTGACCCAACTATTATTACAAATAACCTGTGAAGGGTAAACAAAAAACTATTGACCCAACTATTATTACGAATAACCTGTGAAGGGTACACTTACTAATTATGGTTATATCAATTGGACATAATATATCTATAGTGAGGGGGGTGTACTACTAGGATTTAGTGGAGTGACCCGGTAGTTAAGGAATGACGATTGATTTGGTTTAAAGAGTGTAGCCAATTAATCTCGAATAGTTAGAGCCCATGATCTATAGGTTCATTAGGTCCCCCTACTAGCTCACAAACGGAATAAGCCTTAGAATAGCATTATGAGTTAATTTGAAACATTCAAATTCAAATCAAAGGAATTAGTAATTATAAAAGATATAATTGGGCGTTTAATTATGGAATTAAACAAAATTCGAGAATCGATTATTATTTAAATATGACTTAAATATTCATTTCATGCATAGGATTCATGGTAATGAAACGTTGGTGTTAAATTAATTTAATATTTGACATTAAATTAATAGAATTAATTAAATTGTTTAATTAATTATAAATTTTATTAGAAAATTAATTAATTGAATTAATTTTTTATAAAATTAATATTTTTCAAATTAATTAAGGAATTAAAACTAGAAATTGGATTTTGACTTTGAAAATAGTTTTCAAAATTAAAAGAAAATTATGAAATTTGAAAATCTTAAAAAGTGGGATTTTCCCATTTTTGGAAGAAACACCTTATTCATCCTTCCATCTCAAAACTCCACTTCAATCGCCCAGTAGGAGGCGTGGATTGAGGATTCAATCTGATTGTATGGTATTCTTACATAAGAACACATAAAATTTCAGCTAGAAAGATGCATGCAAACTGCTGAATTTATTTAAGATTTGAGGTTGAAGATAGGTTCTTCAGCTGGGTGAAAACCACTGGGTATCTTCTAAAATTCTTCCCTTAACTCAGCTTGTTTTGAGTCTCACAACTCAATCTAAGGCTCCAAGAGGATAGTAGGGAAGATCTTGTAGTGGTTCACAACCAGTAGAGGAGAAGATTACAGCTAAATTCGTGAATTGAAGAAAGTCTTCAAAGGTATTGTTGAAACTTTCTTTTTATTTTGAATGAACATGCTTGGTTTGTTGCTAAAATTAATGAATTAGAGTGCTGAATGATTCTGTTTTCTTTCGTTGTATGCTTGTTGAAACTAACAATTGGTATCAGAGCATGATTTAAGCACTCAATTCGTTTTAATTTTAGCATGGTGGGCATTTTTCATAAGTTGTATGAAAATGGTGAACTGATATGGAGTTTCTCAGTTTTGGCATTAAATTTCTCTTCAATTATGTTGTATTTCTTGTAATTGGCTCTTGTTTGATCTGCCATATTATGAGTATAAGTGTTTGTAATTCAATTGAAGTCATTAGAGTTCAAATTAGGGTGTTTTGAAGAAAGAAGCACAAGAAAGTCAGCAGTAGATTTCACGAGGAGATGCCACTACCAGGTAGTACTGCAATGCTACCCACAGAGGGTTACAACACTGCTTATCCTAAACTTGAGGCATCAAAACGCTGGGATGGGAACGTGTATGGTACAAAGGATCTGATCCTTACTGGACATACTGATTCTGACTTCGAGACTAATGTAGATTATAGGAAATCTCCTTTTAGGTCAGTATTCACTCTGAATAGAGGAGCTATAGTGTGGAGGAGTATTAAACAAAGTTGTATTGCTGACTCCACTATGGAAGCTGAATATGTAGCTATCAATGAAGTAGCTAAAGAAGCGATGTGGCTCAGAAAGTTCTTGACCGATTTGGAAGTCATTCCAAATATGCATCTGCTTATCACTCTGTATTGTGATAACAGTGGAACAGTTGCCAACTCCAAAGAAGGCGATGCCATAAACGTAAAAAGCACATCGAACGAAAGTATCATCTCATCAGGGAGATAGTACATAGAGGACATGATCATCACGTAAATAGCCTTCGAAGACAATTTAGTTGATCCATTTATAAAGGTCCGCCCGACTTACGTGTTCGAGGGTCACCTATGGGACTAGGACTACGAGCGAAATAGAACAAGGGCAAGTGGGAGCAATACTGGGTATCTAATACCCTAATTTATTTTATTTATTCTCTCATTACTCAACATTGTATTTGTATATATATATATATATATATATATATATATATCCACTGGAGTTTTAGTCCAAGTGGGACTTTATTGGGTTTTATGTCCTAAAACTCGTAGTTTGTAAATAAGAAACATATTCTATTTTCCATAAAGGTTTATTGGTGTTTATTCAATAAAGTTGTTGTTGAATATATAGATTGAACTTGTTAAGATTAAATCGAATAAACTTAAAGATCCATGGCTATTATATGAATACTAGAACTTTATGCGGAGACAGGAGAGTAGATCAAGTCCAGTAAATAGCTAAAATGGTTTATAGTACACGAATAAAGGTGGATACCTTATACTGATAACATTATTAGATGCGGCCCATTCTGTAGTTGTTACAATTTGTTGTAAAGTGCTACAAAGGAAGTAATCCTGATTCGTCCATGTGGTGACATAAGGAGTTGGGGCATCCTATGGAATGAGTGTGCATAAGATCGAACAAAGAAATAAGTTACTCTTACTTTATAACGTTGTTTACTGTTTAAGATTGACTATTTCAAAGAGATGACCTAGGTAATTTAACCTTAATCCTGAGATAACTATGAACTCCTGTTTATTTGGGATTATCCTTAGATTTGCATAAGTAAGGGTTACCTCAAAAGCGCCGGCTCAATAAGCCTTCCATTTCGAGGGTAGGACCAGGTAGATAGCTGGGGGACATAAGGTGCAAGATGGAATTCACTCCTATCCATTTTTAGGGTTAGTAGAATGGTTGTTTCCTTAAGTGCTGACTCCAGAGCTCGAACAAGGGGCCCTACCATCTCATTGGCCTGAGAGGAACTCGGTTTGATTATTAGATCTCAAACCGATTGTTCACTAGAGGATCAGTGGAACTTAAAGAAAAAGAAATAATTTCGGGGATAAAACAACTGACCTAGCCATTATTACAAACATCATGTTAAGGGTTAATTTACTAATCATGGTTATATTGAGTGGACACAATATTTCTACAGTTAGGGGAATGCAACTATTGGGCTTTAGTGGAGTGACCCAGTAGTTAACAAATGAGGATTAATTTGGTTTAAAGAGTTTATCCAATTAACCTCGGATCGTTGGAGCCCATGATCTATAGGTCCATTATGTCCCCTTACTAGCTCACAAATGAAATAAG
Source organism: Benincasa hispida (assembly GCF_027475165.1). Classification (NCBI taxonomy): domain Eukaryota; kingdom Viridiplantae; phylum Streptophyta; class Magnoliopsida; order Cucurbitales; family Cucurbitaceae; genus Benincasa; species Benincasa hispida. Next base: position 27,274,533 of record NC_143478.1, read on the forward strand.
CCTTAGAATAGCATGATGAGTTAATTTGAAACGCTCAAATTCAAATTAAAGGAATTCGTAATTATATGAGATATAATTGCATATTTAATTATGGAATTAAACTAAATTGGAGAATCAATTAATATTAAAATATGATTTAAATATTAATTTCATGAATAAAGATTCATGGTAGTGAAATTGGTGTTAAATTAATTTAATATTTGATATTAAATTAATAGAATTAATTAAAAATTTTAAATAATTATTAATTCTATTGGAAAAATTAATTAATTGAATTAATTTATTATAAAATTAATATTTTTCAGTTTAGTTAAAGAATTAAAACTAAAAATTGAATTTTGATTTTGAAAATAGTTTTCAAAATTACAAGAAAATTATGAAATTTGAAAATCCTAAAAAGTGGGACTTTCCCACTTTGGGAAGAAGCATCTTATTCATCCTTCCATCTCAAAATTCCACTTCAATCTCCTTGTAGGGGGTGTGGATTGAGGATGCAATCTGATTGCATGGTATTCCTACATAAAAACACACAAAATTTCAGCTGGAAAGAGGCATGTGAACTATTGATTTACCTAAGATTTGAGGTTGAAGAAAGGTTCTTCAGCTGGGTGAAAACCAGTGGGTATCTTCTTAAATTTTTCCTTATCTCAGCTTGTTTTGAGTCCCACAACTCAATCTAAGACTCCTAGAGGATAGTAGGGAAGATCTTGTGGTGGTTCATGACCAGTAGAGGAGAAGATTGTAGCTGAATTCGTGAATTGAAGAAAGTCTTCAAAGGTATTGTTGAACCCCTCTTTTTATTTTGAATGAACATACATGGCTTGTTACTATAATTAATGAATTAAAGTGCTTAATCATTATGTTTTCTTCCACTGTATGCTTGTTGAAACTAACACGAGGTTGTAATCATTTGAAAATTCTCTTATCTACAAGGAACGAATGAAAGAAGTCCACGATAGGAGATAGCACCTAAGGAGTTTTATGTTGGTAAAAAATTGCTCCTCTATAATTCTAAATTAATGCTTATGGATGGTAAACTTCATTCCAAATGGTTAGGTCCATTTGGTGTTATTGATATTTATCCTAATGGTGTAGGAAAAATTCAAAATTTAGAGACTGGCAAATCATTCATAGTTAATACTGAAAGTTTTTCACGAAGGTGATTCTTTGAATTGTTTTGTTTCTACTTACCAATTGGACTCACTAGTTTATATTTGAACAGAGCCAAATAAGATCGAGTAATCAATCTTAAAAAATTTGTGCTTCTTAAAGGCAGCCAAACTTTTTAAATCTTTATTGCTTTCTCAATTAAATTTTATCTTTCGTAAATTTTCTCTCTTTTTGATCTTAATATTTTAGACCTTTTTGTTTTATTAGGCTTTTGAGTTGGGGATGCTTATTTGAGAGGAGTCATATTCCCCCATCCACCCTCTAGGGAAGTTTTCTATTTCCTTGTGCTCTTAATTTCTCAATTTGAGGAAAATGTGTATTTTTTAAAATAGGGGTGAGATGTTTGGTATATTGGTACTTATGTTGATGCATGGTTAGTATTTTGGTACTTATGTTGATGCATGTCTTGAGCATCTATGCTCAGACTAGTGTGCTTTTTAATATTTGTTTGCATTGTTGTTTAGCTCATTATTATGATTGTTGATAATGTTGGGAATGGTGTCCTAAATCTCCTTGTAATCTCGTAGTTTGTAAACATTATATAAATAGACTGTTATTAATAAAATAAGTGTTATTTTATAAGTATATACTCAATCTCATAAACTAAGATCTGAGCTTAGTTTATGTAAATTTAAATAAGTATGTAGAGACATACAGGTGGATCTTGTTTAAATAATAATCTAAATGGTCTATAGTAGATGGATAAGGTTGGGTACCTTATCCTGGTGACACTACAGATACGATCTACTTTGTAGTTATTACAAATGTTGTAAAGTGCTACAAATGATCTGTTCCTGATCATTCATGTGAAGACATGCGAGCGGAGGTATCCTATACAAAGAGTTGGTGTAAGACCAGACCACGAAATGATGAGTCTCTATACTTTGACGGAGAAATTATGCGCGTCTGGTGATCGATTGAGTTAAGGCCAATGTTGGAATGCTGGACCCAAGCTTTGTAACTCTGCAACAAGTATTATTTAAATTGACCTCACCGTCCAGACTTGACACACACGATTTTGAGCAGAATTCTCCCTATCTTTCTGACATCTTCTTTAAATTTCTCTTTTCCTACTGAATTAAGACCTCTCTAGATCTCGTTGATTTTAGCATGTATTAAGGCTAAGGTACTATTTTCTAGCACAAGATTTAGGGTTTATATCTTCATTTGCTATCCCATGAGATTGTGAAGATTTGTTATCTTGAAAGTTTAATTGTTTGTTAAATCTTGTCCTTGCTCTTATTTAATTGATTGAATGTGTTTGAAATAATCTAAAAAATAGTCAAGCATGTTTAATTCACAGGTATACGTTTACACCTAACCTATAATTGTTAGGTTCTTAGATTGCCAAGTAACGAAAGTTAAGTTTGAGTTGCATTTTGATTTGGCTTTTCCAATTGAATAGCATTCTTCTATCTAGCTTAGAAAAAATTCACATCGAATACTTAATTAGGTTGTTCCTAATTCTTTTGTTCGTCTTAGCAATTGTTCTAGAAGTGATTGGCTAAGTTAAAAACCAATTAAATTGTAAGACACTTTATAATTAATCAATGATTTAGTAGCAAATTGGGAATAAATTCAATTTACTCCGAGCTAGGCTTTGTTTCATTGATAGTTTCAATTTACTTAGCATCAAATTTTATTCAATCAAATTTTTCGCAATCGAAACCAACTCATCAAACCTCCCTAGTTACTTACAAAAAGTAATTTAGTAGGAAAAATGATTAGTTTTCTAAGGGTCGACCCATTACTATCTTAATACTACAAAATTTTAGTAGGAAACAAATCAATTATTTGGTCGAATTGAAAGTCTCAACAGCTTTATGGTTCATTACAAATCATATTAAAAACCATCCTAAATCAAAGACTATTGATGCACATTTTAGGTGCGTTTCAACGAGTTGAGCCTTTTGGCCTAACTTCCCTCCCTTTCCTTGATCTTTTCATCCCTTGTCCAGCTGTCCCGTTTCCTGCACCTTCTTTTTCCGCACGTGTCTATTATTATTCCAACTTTAACTCTAATATCCTGCTCTTTTGAACTCGATAACTCTTGGTAAAAAAAGACCTATAACAAGAGCAAAATGACTATTAGCTAGTTTTAAATTGTAATTCTTTGAACTTTCTATATATATCTTCAAGTGTATACAAGTACCTATATGTCCATGTTGAATAATAGATGATAATATTTTGATTTTATTTAATAATCATTTGATTTTAAAAATTATAATTTTCTTACCATTTCTTTATCATGGTTTTCATTTTTCTTAAAATAACATTTGATTTCATATCAAACATCTAAAAATAAGCTAGAACAAGTTTTTAAAGTAGAATTTTTATGTTTAATAAAATCTTAAAATTTCAATTTTATGTTAGTTGCTACACGAATTTAAAAATAATATGTCGGATATGTCAAGAAAACCAAATTAGTACAAAACTGGAAAATATAGAAATCTATTATTTACAAAATTGCAAGTTAAAATCTATTAATTACTTTTTAAAGTTTAAGAAACTATTAAACATGATATCTAAAATTTCTAAACCCATTAAACATTTTTATAAGTTCAGATATTAGGATACACACAATTTTATAAGTTCAAGAGCAAACTTAACGTATTTTAAATATGGACATTTTTAATCCAAAAAGCCATAATGTGAGGATAATGTCCACTAATTTAAATAGTGTTTGAAACAATCAAAGTATATAATTATACTTAATCCCATCATTAAATTTTAGGGAAAAAAGAACTAATAAAAGAGACAACCCTCAAAGTGCTGTTAAACTACAAAACAATCATAAATGATGATCATATCAGCGAAAAGAATAAGGAAAAGTCTTTTCTTTTCATTAGTTGCGTAAATAATTTCCTAGTGGACATTTTTTTATTATTAATTTTTTAAGCACTAAAAGAGTCATATAAAAAAATATATAAACTAAAGTGTATCCCATTCTAGGTTTTTTTTAGTACAAGTTATAGATCAATGTTAGTCTCTTATTAACTGTGGTTGTATTTGGTGAGATAAATGTATCTATATTATAGAATAATATTATATGAGAATATTAAGAATTTTAAATATATCATAATAATAAACTGAGATATAAATAGAAAATAAATTGAAATATGAATATAAAATAAACTATGACAGATGTCAGTTCATTTATGCACCATATTTTATCCTTGAGATCTTTATAAAAAAAACAACTTTTTTTTTCTTCTAATTTTCTCTTTTGCACCAACAACCACACCTTCCACCTTCAACAATCTTAATAATATCACATATATATTTAAATTATTAACTCTATAGAAAATGGGTTACATCATGTTGGGCACCCATATCAATTTACTAGTAAATTATAATTAAGAGAAAAAGGATAATGTAGTCTTTAATGACTTGTATATAGGTTCAATTTGTATGGATGAGTCCAATATCTATGTTTTTTAAGTTAAACAACTACTTAATAGAAGATCCAACCTTCAACTTTTAGAGAGGAAGATATGTCGATTACTGTGAAACTAAGCTCATTTAAATAATATGAAAAAATTTTAGTACCTTTAAATTATCATGCTTCCTTTATTAGTACGAAAAATCTATCATCATAAATATTTTTGTAATTTTAGTGGATCCTACACTATTTTTAAAAGTATAGTAACGATAACATGACAAACAATAAATGAAGATGTGTTAAGCAAAATTTTCTACACACAACGGTAGTATTGAAAATTTTTTACTCAATACTTTGACAAGTGGATCACCATTCTAGAAGTTTACGACGTGTGCTTTTTTTTTTAATATGATAAAATATTTTATAAATAAAAAGATTTAGAAAATTAGCCTAATATAAAACTAATGTTTCACAAATGTCTTAAACTTTAGTAATATTCTATAATTAGATTTTAACGATGTTTTAGGACATTTTTAACATTTTGATATACTATCTCATATTTAATTTTATAATATTTTAAATAAAATATATCATTTCGAGATTTACTATTAATTATATAAATATTTTATTTTTTAAAAAAATATCATTAATTACATTATATCTCATCAATAAAATTTTGAAATAATCTATTCTTTCTTAATTAACATCATTTTTTTAATTGACTTTGTTTTTGTTATTTAATAGTTTCGGTTTATTTATTAATTTCAATTGATATTCAATTAATGCATGATATTTCAAATTAATTTTTCCTTTATTTTAGAACATTTCATTTATTTTCTTCTATATTTCTAGTTGAAAATTGATCACCCCTCCATTAAGATCTCAAATATATGTCAAATATACTTGAAAATATGAATATACACATCATGTCCGGTATAAAGACAATATAATATACAATTGTCTTGTTCATGTACTTACCAAATGAAATATATTCTGAATTATTTCTAGAAAATTCAAATATATTGTGTTGTATATATCAAATACTTGTTTTCTTACGAAGCATCTACGACTTTTGCTTTCATTTATGAGTGCAAATATTTTTCAGATTTTTTTGAAAATTTTTTCTTTACTTGTATAGTTTTGAAAAGAAAACTATTTTGAGAAGTTCAGAGCTACAAGAAACTTTCCTTACATGTTCCTTTTGATATTAATATTCTTATATACATAGTAAAAAAAAAAAAACTAATATTATTATATCATCATAATTAATTCCTTTAACACATTTTTGTTCTCACTTACTCACGTATCTTTAAAAATAATTTTAAAACACGTTGCCAATTTATAATCATTTCAAGCTAAGTAAGCTTAACTATATAAATCTTTTCTTTCAACCAAAATCCTAAAAACTTATAACCAAATAGCAGTATAAGTAAGAATTATGTTAAACTTTCTTAGCTATATTATTATCTCATATAATTCATATATGATCCCATAATCTCTTACACACTTCAATTCTCTTCTTCACTCAAAAGTCTATCAAAAATTGCTCTTTATCTGTACTTCTATGCCTAACTTTTGAGTCTTTGACATAATTATATCGTTCAAGTTCTAAATAAATGTCACATATAGTAAAATATTCATAAATAAAAAGTTTAGGTCACGTGGGAAACATATATTAATTTACTAGTGAGACATATAGTACTACAAATGATGAGACTAAATCAAAAGGAAGTTCGTAATTGAGTTTTCAATGACTTGTGTTAGGGTTTCAATGAAATGGACTCATTAAATGGGCTTATCATTTGAATGCGACAAGTCGTCTCCACTATTTTATTTTATTTTGAGATGGATCATTATTTTTATTGCTTTGCATTTACTTTTGCAATATATTATTTTACATGTCTCCATATATAGCCATTAAGTGTTACTAAAAAATTCCAAAATTCTTTCACCAACAGACAACATGCTTCTATTTTAATGCTTTGAATGGGAAGGTTTTTGCTTTAATATTGCATGGCTGACGAAACAAGCCACGCGTATAGATGCCTATACTTCAAGTACTTCATTAGATCTCTATTCGAATATTCGTTGATATACCTATATGATATTTCTGTAAATTCAAAAGTTTGATGTCGATGTTCAGAATTAATCGATATCGAAGATATCTTTTTATAAATAAGTGTGAAACACGATACATTATCATCTATCGATCTCAATATAAATATTGATACTAATACTTAGATAGTTTAGAATTAAAAAAAAAAAAAAAAAAAAAAGCCAATCATTAGTTTTATAATTTTTAGAATATAATTTAAATTTTTTAAATTTTTTTAAAGAAATATTAATCTATATCGATATATCTGGAATCAAGATTGATATTTATATTTACATCAATATTTTAATCTAATATTTCGGTTAAAAATATGTTTTAGTGTTCGAATACCTTTTTAATTTAGTATTTATTATTTACCTTCTATATTCTAATAATTTTTTTTTAATTGGTCATCAGATTACTAAAAAAAAAAAGCCATAGGTTGGTAACTGTGATAAATAATATGAATTGAAAAAAAATGGACAAATAATAAACATATTTGTAGAAATTTAGTAAGAAATGAAAATGTATGGTTGTCTTCCTCTAAATTAAGGATAATGTATTCACAATTAAAACGTAAGTGGTTTGAATTTTCACTCTATTTTATTAAAAAAATTCTAAGAAAATAATATTTTTTTTTAGTTCTCTTTTATATGTTATTTTTCTCTCCCATATTTTCGTCATTCATTAATTGTTAAACGAGAAAAAAAGGTGATTAAGAAAACGTTAAGTGAAACATTTAAAATTTTAGATATATACTAATTACCAAAAAGCATCCAAACAAGGTAAAACCTTGTTTCTTCTTTTAGGGACAAAAATGATCTTTGGTTCTACTTCTATTCTATAATTAAAAAAAAAATTAAATCTTACATAATATATATGATTAAAGTACATAAGATGTTCTTTTATACTAAGTTCGTTCGTACTTTTGGAAGATTAGGACATAACAAGAAAAGCATGTCACTTTTTTTAAAAAAATATTTTTGGTAAAAGTATTTAAATCGAGACGAGTAGATAATATATATATATATTCTTTGCAGCAAAATATGACTTTGGGTTAATCGTTAATTATTTTTAATACATGGTTTGAAACGACAAACACTAGTATTGGGATCATAATGTCGGATTTAAGCAAATAAATTAAATAATATACCTAAGTAGTGGAAGTCCTAGCCTTAGCTAGAGTTAGGTATTCCACAAAGTCTACTTCACCGGCTTTTTATGATTATTATTTTATCATTATTCACGTTAAGTTCTATCATATAACTATTTAGTTTTTTTATTTCAATTTTTTAAAAATAAAAACAAAATATTATAGATCTTGTTTGATAATTTTTTTTTATAAGTTTGAGTCTATTTTCTCTCAATTTCTTATGATAAGGTACATTTTCCCTAAGTATAAAAGTTGAATTGTAAGTCAAATTCCTCAAATTAAAGTAAGTTTTTAAAATTGACTTTTTTTTTTTTTTTAGTTTCAAAATTTGTTTGATTTTGAAAATATTGGTAATTTTTTTTAGAAAAACAAACGAATTGGAATGAGTATATGTATAAACTTTAATTTTAAAAACAAAAATCAAAATCAGAATGAAGTCATATATGTTTGTATAGTGTAACGAAAAATATTTGGCAATTGTTTTTAGGTTTTTGGTTTTTTAAAACTTATTTTATTTTCAATTTTTTAGGGAAAAAAACTTTTGATGACATTTTTAGTTAAAATTTTTTAATGTAGATAAAGTTAAACTAATTTTTTTTCTTTTAGAAAATTGATACAATATTATTAATAAACCAGGGTGCGAAAAACATATGACAAAGTTAAAATAGAGCAAATAAGTTGAGGAAATCAAACTATTTTTACAATTAACTTTTAATCTAATATATAATTTAAAACATATATCCAATAAATTTATAACCCTAAACGTTGAAAGTTATGTCAATTAAAAATCTAAACAAATAATTGTATCAATTTAAATTATGAAGTTTCATAATTTACACTCTTCTTCAAGTTTTGTGCAACAAATTTCATTAGAAGTTTATAATTTGTATCAATTAAACTTGTAATTTTTCATAAGTAAATCAATTTAGATCATTCTTTATGATTACATTTGACAATTGTACATGCATCAATTGTCACATGTGTGTAGACTTCTTCCAATGTAGGTTTTACAAAATGGACAATTCTCAAATAAAAAACTAACCGTATCTAAATTGATTCACTTATAAAAGTTGAGGAGCTTACTTCATACAATTATAAGTCTTATATGATGTGTTTCTAAACAAAATCTAATAGAGGGTGTAAATTCATATATCTACAAAAGTTCATACTTTAAATTGATACAATTATGAATGCGAGAATTGATTCAACCTAAAAAGTTTAGAGTATAAATTGACATCTTTTGTATTTTTCCAAAAATATTATATTGATAAAACAATATCAATATTTTAAATTAATTGACTAACCACTAATAAAATGGATTAGAAATAAAATATAAACATATGGACGTAATTGAAGACAACAATTTCATTTTCGTAAAAGAAAATTATAGGAGAATAAGGAAACAATGAGAACAATTAATTTGAACCCAACAATTCACACTATTTCCTTAAGAAAAATTTATTTCCATTATGATGCCTTAAGGTCTCATGCATAAGATTAGACAAATTACTCATTTATGAATGCAACACTTCAATTATAGGATAAATTGAACTCTAGTGTGAATAATTATATTTAATGAGATAAAAATTACATAAATGTGAATTAGGAGAACAATCTTTTAAGTTTTTAGGTGTTTTTAAACTGATAATAAAATCACATATTTATAGACTAATTTTAGCAATTAAAACAGTCATATCTTTTAATGGAAAAATATATCCTTCTTGTATTTTCAAAAAAAAAAAAAAAAAAAAAAAAAAAAAAAAAAAAAAAAAACTTTCATGAAGAGTTGTGATTTATTGTAGTGATGGAGACTGGAGATATATTTACCCTTTTCCAGGGAGGTACGTGGGATGTGTCACCAAGGAGTGATATTAATAAATTTGGCTTCAAGTAATCAAAACAACATTTCAATCTTTCGGCGAAATCAGTTTAGCAGTGGGCGGTAATTAGTATGCACTCCATTCCTTAAGGTTTAATCTTCCGTCCACGGTTGTTGTATTTGAAACAATTCCGTTTCCAATGAAACTTTTTGAAATTCAAACTTTGTCATCTAAACAAGAATGCCAACCAAATGGATTGGATTTCCAAGCATATTTGGTTTTTTGTTCACGCTCTCTGTTTTAATATACTTATACCCTCGTGAGATTGATAGACCTTAAAATGGTGTAAGCATTAAGGGTGTATAACAGGTACAAGGGTATTGTTGTACCTTTACTTCTGTTGTAATTTTGGTGTATGGATCGTATTGTTGGGGTTGATATCTTAAATCTTTAGGGTCCTATAGTTTGTAAACATTGAATGAACAAACTCATTATGTGATTAATAAAATATATGATATTTTATTCACTTTGTCTATAAAATATGTGATATTTTAGTTGCATTAACCACAAACCAATAAACTAATATCCGAGGTTATCTTTGTAAATTAAACATATATGTGGAGACATACAGGTAGATTATGTTTAAGTGATAACCTAAATGATCTATAGTACATGGATAAGGCTGGGTACCTTTTCCTGGTGATACTACGAGTATGGCCCGCTTTGTAGGTATTACAATTGTTGTAAAGTGCTACAAATAATGTGATCCTAATCATTCATGTATTAGACATGCGAACGGGGATATTCTATATAAAGGAGTTTGTATGAGACAGGACCACGAAATGTTTAATCTCATTATATAACACCGTTAATAATAGATACTTACATTTCACCATGATGACCATATGTAATATGACCTGAATCCTGAGTGAGTTATGAACTCCTGCTTATGAGGGTGGTCCTTTAATTTGTATGGGTGAGAGTGGCCAGATCGCCAACTCAACAAGCCTACCGTTTTGGGAATTCGTCTGATTGAGGAGCTATGACCACAACTACACAAAATGGAATTCACTCCTTCCCCGAAGCAGGGGTAAGTAGATAAATTGCTTCCTTAAGAGCTAATTCTGAGTCTTGAACAATGTGGCGCCACACCCTCACCTAGCTCGAGAGTGGTTTAGTCATAGTAGGACTATGATCTATTGTTCATTAGAGGGATCAGTGGTACTTAAGGAGTTAGATATAACTACAGGGGCAAAACGGTAATTTGGCCCAACTGTACTTATGAGCAATTTGTGAATGGTCATCGTACTGTTGATTGGTTATATCCAATGCACACAGAAATATATCTGTAG